>NC_138373.1:125001335-125052026 GCF_054177405.1 Leptonychotes weddellii
GCGGATGTGGGATAGGGAAGAAGGGAATACTTTAATTAGTTAATCAGGAAAGTTCTGAGCTGAGGGACTATTCAGGTTTTGTGGTGCTTCACATTTATACAATTTGGTGATTCCTTTCTAAGAAAAAGGATGGACAATTTCAAACACTCAATCAAGTATAGGGCCTTGGAAGGGACCTGTTCAAGTGAGAGGCCCTGAAGTTTGACAGTAAACCTACCCCTAGCTGGGACTTGAATGTCAGGAAGATACCTGAAGAGATCATACAGGCTAGGATAGGATGTTCCAGTATTAACTAGTGTGCAAACATGACTAATGACCACAGTAGCACTGTGTACTGTCATCTCAGAAACTTGACACACACAACCCTGGTAGAGGTGAAAGACCACCACCAAGGACCAATATAGAGTTCCCAGGTGTTAAGGTTGAAATTAAGTTCTTTATAGAAAATTAGAAAAGAGGAGGAGTCTTTAAGTGAGATTCATTCCCAATACTTGTGTAAAGAGTCCTGCATATAGTTTACATGTACTTCATTTTCTACTGGTGCAGTAAGAAATTATGACACATGTAACACCTTATAGCAATACCCATTTAGTATCTCATAGTTCTGTAGATCAGAAGTCCAAGTGGGCTCAGCTGGGTTCTATGCTCAGGGTATCACAAGGCCAAAAGCAAGGTGTCAGCTGAGCTGGTCTTTTATCTGGAGGCTCTTAGGAGCTCATACAAGTTGCAGTTGCAGGACTGAGGTCCCATTTCTTTGCTGGCAGTAGACCAGGAGTCATTCTCAACTCCTAGAGTCCTCTCTGTTTCTTAGGCCTGGTCCTTTCCAAATTGCCAGCAACAATGCTGGCTCTCATGCTTTTCTTCCTGTCTCTGCTTCCCTTTCTGCCACCAACCTGAGAGAGGTGTCTGCTTTTAAAAGCTGCTGAAATGAGCTAATCTCCTTATTTTAAGGTCAACTGACCATATAATAAAGCCTAATCACAGGGGTGATATCCCATCATATTTATAGGTTCCAAGGATTAAAGCAGGGACATCTCTTTGGGACTATTTTAGAAATCTTGCTTGACACAGGGTGCATTAAATAATAGTTCCTTACCATATTACATTTCAATGAACATTCCCTGATCACTTCCTATAATCTAAGAACTAATTTAAAGGAAATGAATAAGATATTGTCTGGTAGATCAAGGAGTTTACACATTACTGGAGGAAACTAATATTCAAACAGGTAATTTTTATGTGATGATAAGAGCTAATACTTACACAGAATTTACTAAGTACCTATTCCTATTATAAGCACTATGTGTATATATCATCCTGCAGGGGAAGGGAAGGGATAGAGATAAAGTACTATATACTCTTGAAGCATAGAGGAGTGTATTTTAGTGGGGGCTGAGGGGAAAGGCAGATAGGCATGGCCTATCAGGGAAATCTTTGAGAAGGTAATTCATCCTCAAAGAAGAATAGAAATTGACTAGGCACAAACAGGGTGTGTGTGTGAGAAGGAGGTGGGTGAGGTGGTGTAGGGCTCGGGAATTTTACATGCATAAAGGCAGAAAGAGGGACAGATTAATAGCACCAAAACACAAAACATCAAGAAAGTCATAACAAGATACAAAGCTGGAGGAATAATAACCCTATCATAGAAGGTCTTATATATGAACAAGGGGACATATTTACCATCAAAATGGTAGGGATGATTGAAGGATTTGTAAAAGGGTCACACAAAATTATTCAGAGTAGCTCAGATAGCTTAGATAAAATGTGAAGGAGGCTTAATTTATCCGTGAAACATTTCTCTCCTCCTCAAACATTTGTCCTGTGACTCATTCTTGCTATTAGCAGAGTTAATCAATCCTTGGCATAAACTGAGAATTAAGATCTTGGCTAATTAAGGCTTAAAATATGACCTATCTCATTTTAAAAGAAAATTCTCAAAGACTGAAAAATCATCAGTGCAATGACAAGCCACCCAAACCCTCATATATTTAGATCAGAATGGACAATGCCTTTTTTTTTCTATTTGGAAGGCGAATTTGAATGGAGTTGCAGAGGGAAGCTAGACTTATTGTGATCACTTTGCAGTATATACAAGCACGAAATCCTTATGTTGTACTCCTGAAACTAATATAATGTTATACGTCAATTATACCGCAATTTAAAAAAAAAAAAACATAAAATGAATGGAAGCTTTGAGAAGAGCTTGGTGATTACTAGGCACAACTAAAGGCTCTTGGAAAATGAGCCATGCTAAATTAAGCTCACTGGTTTATTGGTCACCTACTTGTTTGTTTTGTTAAAAATGTGAGGCTAAGTCAGAATGATGTAGAGTGTGAGAGAGTAGCTACAATTTATAGTTTCTCAGAGCTGTTCGACTTTACAACTACATTATAGACACTGGATTTCTTAGTCTGAACAATTTCTCCAACTCTATCAGCTTTCCATTTTTCTTAAGTATCTTCCACATTAACCTAATCTATTTTTCTACTTTTTAACCCCTCCAATTTCTTTTTTTTTTTAAAGATTTTATTTATTTATTTGAGAGAGAGCAGGAGAGGGGGGAGGGTCAGAGGGAGAAGCAGACTCCCCGCTGAGCAGGGAGCCCGATGCGGGACTCGATCCTGGGACTCCAGGATCATGACCTGAGCCGAAGGCAGTCGCTTAACCAACTGAGCCACCCAGGCGCCCCTTAACCCCTCCAATTTCCTTTCATTCATCAAGAGTGAATATATCTTATTATATATATATTGGGCTTTAGATACTTCTAGTTTCCCCAAACTATATGAATTTTATTTAAGTGTCCAATATTATTACACCTATTGTACATATCTTCACCTCTGACTCATCATCCTTCTTACTGTTGGTATACACACACACCAATTCACCTATTATATGTAAATTACATGTAACTCCTTTGATATTTATTTATTTTTTAAAAGATTTATTTATTTATTTCCGGGGAGGGGAGGCAGAGGGAGAGAATCCTTTAAGCCAACTCCCTGCTGAGCAAGGAGCCTAACTCGGCTCCATCCCACTACCCATGAGATCACCACTTGAGCCGAAACCAAGAGTCAGACACTTAACTGAGCCACCAAGGCGCCCCTCCTTCGATATTTATTTCTCAAGTTATCTTAATTTATTTCACTTTAATCCTATTTCAGATTCCTCCTTGCAAGTTTTATCCTTTTTATATATTTTT
This sequence comes from Leptonychotes weddellii, assembly GCF_054177405.1. Lineage (NCBI taxonomy): Eukaryota > Metazoa > Chordata > Mammalia > Carnivora > Phocidae > Leptonychotes > Leptonychotes weddellii. The sequence continues at coordinate 125,004,535 of NC_138373.1, forward strand.
GTTTTTATAGATAAAATTCTATAACTGACATTCTTTTCTACCTTGTTGGTATCTGATTAACTAGGAATAAAGAAGACTGTATAGTCTCCATTCACACTTAGGGTTGTAAAAGAAGATATGAAAGATGTGCTGAGAGGGATAAAAGTTATATTAGCCATGTATGTATAGATACGTAAAACAAACAGGCTGAAATTATGAATGAAAATGTCCTTATTCTTATTTTTATTTTTTAAGTTTTTATTTAAATTCCAGGTGCTTAACATAGTGTTATATTAGTTTCAGGTGTACAATATAGTGATTCAACAATTCCCCATTAGCTGGTGCTCATCTCTAGAATGTCTTTATTCTTTTTTTTTTTTTATTCATTTGAGAGAGTGTGTGTGAGTGGGGGGAAGGAGAGAATCTTAAGCAGGCTCTCCGCCGAGCACAGAGCCTGACTTGAGGCTCAATCCCATGACCCAGGAGATCATGACCTGAGCCAAAACCAAGAGTCAGATGCTTAATTGACAGAGCCACACAGGTGCCCTGAGAATGTCTTTATTCTTAATTAATTTACATCCAAGTGGGCAATGAGCTAAGATATTTCTACCTGGGAAGGTAACTAATTTTCACTTTTCTTTTAGCATAGGTTAAAAGCAAACCTTAGAGTAGATGAGAAGTCCATTCCTCTGCATGTTTTCATAAAGACTATTGCAATGTTCTACTTCTTCAGGTACAGGAAATATTGGCGTGGCATCAGATTCATTCAGCATGGAATGAAAGCTTGAAAACCTGTCCCTATAGCCTTGGTCCGGTACTTTTGTAGCATTCTTCCGTGCTTACTATGGCACTCTTTCGGGCTTCCTTCATCTCCATCACTTCTATCACACTTCAACCCTGTTTACTTCATTTCTAGAGATGAACTCTGACATAGTGTCGTTTTTTTGTATTATAAGATATCTGGTATGTTATTGACTTAATTCTGAAGACAAATGTTTCCTCTGGCCTGAAGGGAAGAAAAGGAAGAACATAGAAAGAGAGTACTAATATTTTGAAGTGATAAAGCTGTTCTCTATCTTGATTATGGTTATGGTTACATAATGGTAAACATTTGTCAAAGATCATAGAACTGTACATGAAAAAGAATGAAATTTACTATAGGTAAATTATACCTCATTGAAAAAGAGAGAGAGAGAGAAACCACCTAAGTTCTAAGACTGTTAATGTTGCAGCCAGAAAAAATTATGCTATGTTCATAAGGTTATTTATAACCTGATAATAATTTTCTTGTTACAATAGTAAATATTACTAATCTTCAATATAGCTTAATTACTCTCTTTAAAACTGGAAGAAAACAGTTAAGTTCTCAAAAGCCATCTTATACTCTAGTCATTTGTTCTTCAGAAGTTTAAATTTGAACTTCAGTTATCAAACTGGTTAATGAAGTGTGGCAGGGAGTCCACGTCCAAGATGGCTCCCAGTTAGTTCTGGCTTTGTCAGGTGCTATATCTCTCCCTTCTTATCTCTCTATTGCTCTGCCTCTATGCCTCTATTCCTCTACCTCTTCTTCCTGTATCTCTCTTTCTCTCTCTCTCCACCCCTCAGTTTCTCCTTTCCCCACTGCTGATTTAACTTTCTCTCCTCTTTTCTTGTCCCTTCCTCTGCATCCCTTCTTCCCCCTTCTAAATCTTTCCATTTCTCTTTCCCTCTCTCTGTCTCTGTCCATCATACCCTCACCTTTCCTTCCATCCTCCTCGTCTTCCCCTCTTCCTTCCCTTCTTTTTTCTCCACTTCCCCCTCCTTTCCCTAATGTATCTGTCTCTTTTTTTATTTTGCATCATCTCTCATTACTTATTCTATCTTCTTTGCCCTTTTCTTCTGAAGGATACCTGCCTTCAAACTTAAAATATTATGAAGATTCTAAGATCAGCTTAATGATTAAAGTCAACTTAAAAGGTCCCATCAAAGTTTTCTGAAATACAAAACATCTCAGAAATGTGGAGGTTATGAGATCCTCAGAAATCAATGCCAGTATTGAGAAACAGGAAGACAAGAAAGACCTCAGAACAGCTAATGTAAATGTCTCAAAGTCCATGAACCCATTTACTTTACATATGGGAGCTCCTACCTTTTCCTCTCCAGATCTTATTCTTAGCCTGCAGTAAATTAGGGGGAAAAAAAAAAAAAGGAGGAATGCTGCTAAAGTCAAATTCTTGGCAGCAAGTGACAGGTGACACCCGAAGAGTAAAGGATTATATTGTTTAACAACCATAACAACAAAAAGCAGACACAAGACCTGAGAAAACATAACAGCATGGACCCAATCAACAAATGCACAAACAGTCATATACTCTTCAGTAGTCTGGAACAAATTTATATAATAGAGGATATTCATTATAATAAATTATGGAGAAAATATCACATTTTATTTAGCTATTTAAGAAGGCAAGAATGTACATTGTGAATATTTGGGTAAAACATTAAAAAATGTGACCCTTAAAATGTAAGCTCTGGACATGAAGAAAATTTAGATATGAGGAATATCACATTTCCAGATGATTTTAATAAAAAGTTAATTATATTAAATAAAGCCCAACTATTAGTTTTAGTTTTTGTCGTTGTAGGAAAAAAATTCATAAATTCAGCTTTCGGTACAGTAGAGTCCAACAGATCCTAAGACACTAATGCCCTTAAAATTAGAAATTTAAAATGATACAAAAAGTATTACAGGTGTGCATCAACCTCATCTTGAGCACAAGCATTAAACTGGTTCTAAGATTAACTTCCTTCTGTCCATAAACACAAGTTAGCAAGTTTTTAGACTCCTTACTAGTTAATAGTAAAAATGGATCCTGTAGATATGTTTTCATTCTCCAGCTAGTTCTAAGATCCTTTAAGGCACATTCAGTTTCTTCTATTCTCTCACATTGTGAAGTATTATGTCCCTTATGTTATGCATGCTTGACAAATGCTTATGATTGATTAACTGAGTGATACAGGAGTTTCCAACGGGGGCTGTTGGCAAACATAATACATTTTTTTCAAATGTGCTGCATACATGGGCATTGTAATCATTTCTCAGGGACCACAGATTAAACTTCCCCCTAAATGTTCATCAGACTTATTTTGAATAGTTTTTGTTTTCTGCTTTTAAAGCTAATTTATTCTCATTGCAAAATTATCAGGAAACAATAAAACATATAAAGAAGAAAATAATGTCACTTGTAAATTCCATTACTCAGAAATCTGCTAGCATTTCTGTGCATTGAGTACCTTCCAGATTTTTTTCTTTCAATACATTCATGAATACATACCCATATGTATTTATTTATTAATTTTTTTGTTTCAAGTTTGTATTTAAATTCTTGTCAGTCAACATATATGGTAAAATTGGTTTCAGGTGGAGAATTTAGTGATTTACCACTTACATACAACACCAAGTGCTCATCACAAGTGCCCTCCTTAAAATCCGTCACTCATTTAGCCCATCCCCCACCCACCTCCCTATTTATTAAAATTTTTTTAATTGAGGTATAATTGACATATAACATTCTATTAGTTTTAAGTATACAACCTATATTATATTATGAAATGATGACCACAATGTGTCTAGTCAACATCCATTACCATAAATAGTTACAAAATATTTTTCTAGTGATGAGAACTTTTAAGATTTACTCTCTTAGCAATTTTCAAATATGCAATACAGTACTATTAACTATAATCACCATGTTGTACATTATATCTCTATAACTTATTTATTTATTTATTAAGATTTTATTTATTTGAGACAGAGAGAGAGAGAGAGAGCATGCACAGAGGGAGAGGGAGAAGAAGACTCCCTGCTGAGCAAAGAACCTGTGGCAGGGCTGGATTCCAGGACTCTGAGATCATGACCTGAACTGAAGGCAGATGCTTAACAGACTGAGCCACCCACCCAGGTGCTTATTTATTTTATAACTGGAAATTAGTACCTTTAAAAAAAAGGATTTATTTATTTGAGAGAGAGAGAGAGAGAGAGAGAAATAGCACAGGGGAGGGGCAGAGGGAAAGAATCTTCAAGCAGACTCCCCACTGAGCATGGACCCTGATTTGAGCCTCGATTTCACGACCCAGGAGATCATGACCTGAGCCACAACCAAGAGTCAGATGCTTAACTGACTGAGCCACCTAGGTGCCCCTGAAATTTGTACCTTTTGACCCTTTCATTCGTGTTGCCTGCCCCCAACCCCCACTTCTGTTCTCTGTATCTATGAGCTTTTTTTTTTTTTTATTCCACATATTAGTGAAATGGCATGGTATTTGTCTTTTCCTGTCTGGCTTATTTCACTAAGCATAAAGCCCTCAAGATCCAACCATGTTATCACAAATGGCAAGATTTCCTTCTTTAATGTAGCTGAATAATATTCCATTTTATATATACTACATATGTATTCATATATATACCTCATTGTGTGTGTGTGCACCACATTCTCTTTTTCCATTCACCGATTCATGGACACTTAGGTTGTTTCTGCATCTTGGCTATTGTGAATAATTCTGAAATAAACATGGTGGTGCATATATCTTTTTGAGTTAGTGTTTTTGTTTTCTATTTTTTTTTGAAGATTTTATTTATTCATTTATGATGGAGAGATACAGAGAGAAGAGAGAGAGAGCATGAGCAGTGGGAGAGGCAGAGGGAGAGGGAGAAGTAGGGTCCCCACCTAGCCAGCAGCCAGACTTGGGGCTTGATCCCAGGACTCTGGGATCATGACCTGAGCTGAAGGCAGACGCTTAACCAACTGAGCCACACAGGCACCCGTGTTTTTGTTTTCTTTGGATAAATAGTCAGAGGTGGAATTGCTGGATCATGTGGTAGTTCTATTTTTAGCTTTGTGAGTCACCTCCGTACTGTTTTCCGTAGTGGCTGCACCAATTTATAATCCCACCAAGAGTGCACAAGTGTTCCTTTTTCTCCACATCCTCACTAACTCGTGTTATTACTTGATTTTCTGATATAGCCATCCTAACGGGTATGAGGTGATATCTCATTCTGATTTAGAACAGGTTTATTTTAATTTTTTAAATTTTATTTTGTTATGTTAATCACCATACATTACATCATTAGCTTTTGATGTAGTGTTCCATGATTCATTGTTTGCGTATAACACCCAGTGCTCCCAGAACAGGTTTATTTTTTTAAAAACAACGAGATCACTTTACACAGAATTTAATAATCATCTTTCTCATTTAGCGATACATCATGAACATCTTTCCATGTCAATGAATATAGGCCTACTGTATATAAATGTACTATATTTTAATCAATCTTCTTTTGATGACTTTTCGGGCATTTTATAATTTCCTACTATAAAAAAATGCTTAACTGAATATTTTTGACTCATCCTTCTTAAGGAAAAATTCCTTGAATGTAATTGCATAACAGAATTTTGAGCTCCAAGCATGAGATTAGTAAATACTTACTGATTGATCATCAGACTATATGACTGATTATAGGAACCCAAATATTATTTAGCTAATTTGGAATGGTTAATGTTTTAGGCAGATGAAGGTGTTTTATAAAAGTATATTTTTGAGGTATTTCTAAATAGCTCCACTGACAAGTACTTTGAAATGACTATTTAGTAAGGATATTTTTGAGAACTTTTTTGGTCTAAAGTTTTGGATAAACTCAATACACACATAACTACCAAAGTCTTGATATCACTATCTCCCACAGGGAACTACTAAATCACAGTTGTTTTTGTGGTTGATACTCTCAGTGATGTTAAGCATTAATGATGTTCCCTGCTAATCATAGGGAGATTCTTTATAACTGTAGTTTGTTTATCACGTATCAGAGGAAGTGGTAAATTCATACTAGAAATTAAAACTTTTTTTGTTAACTCAAGGATCTTGGGGAGATATTGACCTTTTACACTTAAATGACTAGTGAGTTGAGTTTTAGAGAAAGCTTTTTGATGAAATTATAGTCAGACAAATTCATGAATTCTTGAAAGAATTATGTGATGCAGTTAATATAACAAAGTTAATATAGCATGGTATTTAGGAGCATGCATAGGCTTTGATATTTGATAACTTGGGGTGGAATACAACTGTTTTCTCTGGAGCAAGTAACAACTTTAAGCGTTAGTGTTCTCATTTTAAAAATGGAGATGATAATAATCTTAAAGTTATTGAGAAGGCCAAATGAGATAATGCAAGGTGACTGTCATATGATAAGCAGTCAAAAAAAAAAAATCAATCCTTCCTTCTTAGAATCATAACGACACTCTACCTCCAGCAGGTAACTATTACTACTGTTGAGAGATGAGAATTCAACCTCAACCAATTAACAATGACCATTAAAATTAATTCCACATATAGGGTTCTATATGATTTGGGGTGTGTAAATATGTACAACCACACTAATTTTATTGATTGTTAGAAAAAAAGCCTGAATTAGTAAAAGACATGAATTACAGATTTTTTAAAGTAAAGATAGCTATATTACGTTGAAATTCATTTAATAACCATAAGTAAACTAAAGGTTTTCAATAAGTTATTTGAAGGAATACATTATGTTTCAGAAATAAAAGTAAAACTAGTGCTTTTTCATTTATAGATTGCTAGTAAGTTATTGTGTGCTATCAAAACTTCTTAAGGTCACTGCACAAACTGCACAGTAATTTTAAACATTTCCCCCCTAAAAATCTCATTCTCCTAGAGGATATTGTACTCAGAAAGGCAAATTTGTCAACTTAGGATTTTAAAAACTACGGGTTGACTTACTGTGACTTTTTTTCACTATGTGAGTATTTTTTATATAAGCTGGATAAAGGAAAATTGAGAGGAAAATGACCTTTTCATTGAAAGCAATGTTAGCTTTAAACTAAAACATATAAAGTATCAGAGACCCTAGCACTTCAACCTAATTCAACTAATAAATATTAAGCTCATATTATGGGTCCAGCATTGTGTTAGGAATACAGAGATGAATTCTAAGCAGATGTTAATGCTGGGAGGGAATTTAGAGATAATTTAATACAATCCCTTTAATGGACAGAGGAGAAAATTAAGGCCCCCGAGAGATGAAGTGGCCTTCCCACAGTTAGTAGATTAAGTAACAGAGCCAAGATTAGAGCACTTCCAATTTAGTATTCCTTGCATAGCCTCACGCTAACTGCCCCAAGGTTTTACAAAAGATACTTGGTACCGTTTTTACATTGAGTAGAGCTCTTGTGGCTGGGCTATCCTAACAAAGCAGGTTGGGAAAATTTCCATGATAGTCAGCATCTCAAAATAGCAGCAGGTCACTGCAGTTTTGTTCCTAACTCTGTAAGAAAGAAAGAAATTCTAATTATACAACTGGCACTGGACAAATGGTCCCTCTCAATCAATTTAAATGCTTACCATGTGCCTGGCTCTGTGTTATACTCTAGGAATGTAAAGTAGACTCAGACAGTTTTTGGCCAGAAGAAACTAACAGTCTAATGGAGGAAACAAACCTATAAGGAAATTAATTTCAGTAACATTGCACAGCTTAAACCAATGCCCAGGAGAATGCATTTCAATTTTTAAAAACCATTAGTTGTTAAAATTTTGTTATATTTTTAGGGTGTTTTGGCCAGGCACAAATACCCAACTCCTACTCCAGTTAACCTTCTAAGAAGTTCCTGGGGCAGGAATATGCAAAAGAAACCATGACAAAGTGAAGCAAAGTTAGCACCTTGGCTGCTAAATTCAATGCAGATGAATAGGATAAACTGAATAATAGTTTTAGGGGCGCAACCATTTTTCTAATCTAATTGGATTTAAATTACCTTAGGCCAAAATACCTTTAATACCCAAACTCACATTTTAAAGATTTTATTTATTTATTTGTCAGGGAGAGAGAGAGAGCGTGAGAGCACACAAACAGGGAGCAGCAGAAAGAGTTGGAGAAGCAAGCTCCCCGCTGAGCAAGGAGCCCAATGTGGGACTCACTCTCAGGACCTAGAGATCATGACCTGAGCCGAAGGCAGACACTTAACCAACTGAGCCACCCACGCGTCCCTCAGACTCACATTTTATTTATTTTTTAATTTTTTTAAAAAAGATTTTATTTATTTACTTGAGAGAGAGAGAATGAGAGACAGAGAGCATGAGAGGGAAGAGGATCAGAGGGAGAAGCAGACTCCCCGCTGAGCAGAGAGCCCAGTGTGGGACTTGATCCCGGGACTCCAGGATCATGACCTGAGCCGAAGGCAGTTGCCCAACCAACTGAGCCACCCAGGCGCCCTCGGACTCACATTTTAGATCTTATTCTGGTCACATGGAACAAAAATAAGTGTCAGATTGATGGTAAGCTAGCTGATCAGGCCTCTGACATTCTAGACCAGTCTTTATGCTCTGATACCTGGAAAAAAGCAAATCAGACAGAGCCCCTACAACCTGATATTTCACACTTGGTATCCCACCCACTATCAAATATGGCCTAATCAATGACTTTGAAGCTAATAACCCCTTCCTCTCTTCCTGGGCAGTTTGGTTTCTTTGCATAAGGCACTATTTCCTCCGTAGAGTGTTCTTTTCCTTTTATTCTGCCTAATAACCTCCTTAAAAACACCACTTAAATTTTATTTATAAAACCTTTTATTTGATGTTGGTAGATTTGGATCAATCCTTTTCATTGCACCACCTCACCCATTACATTCATGAACATATAGATAACTAAGATGTTTAGTCTTAGTCTGCTCTCTGGAGTCAACAGAAGAGTTGAGAATTTCCACAGAGGAGCTGCCCAAGCACGTAGAGCTTTAAATATTTTTAGATAGGTCACGAGAAGTGACAAACATTTTGAATGATTACAGCTCTGCAATTCTACTGTGAACCCATTTTTCTTTTTGAAACCTTGGCATTACACAAGAAACAGACACTCTGACAGAATCTGATGATTATCTCATGAGGAAGTGCAGCTGCGGAAAACAAAAAGCGACAACCTGGCAACTTTGGTCCGGAAAGCTTTGTCTTTAATTCTATCTTTTCATAAGCTTGATCCAAGCGATCTGTAATACTAGGTGTTTGCCATGTTTGTCACTTTTGAATGACACCGGACTCATAAACTTTTCCATGTCAAACCTCACGGTTTCCCCTCAAAACACATTTTTATACTCCCATTAAAACAATCATTTAATTAGCTTGTTTTTCAGATTACAATCTGCAGGAGAGTTACTTACTCAGTTTAGGTCTTCAATTCCGTTGAACACACACTGACTGCATGCCTACTCTGTGGCAGGCCTCCTGCCAGGTGCTAGAGATACCAAGATGAGGAATTCACACTGTGTGAGGGTAGACTAGCCAACTATAATAAAATGTTGACAAATGCTATAGGAGTAGTCGGAGCACTGCTACAGGAAGGCAGAACACGGAGGCATAATTCTTGGGTGAAAGGGAGATCAGTGCTGGAGAAAAGCAATCATTGGGATTGTTGCCATGACAATATGGCATCCAGCGTCAGCTTCCCCTCCAGTGTTCCTTGATGTTTGGATTTTACACCCTGATCCACCTGCTTCTTCAGTTTCCTTTCTAACTATTCTGACATTCACAACCCCTTCTGTGACTCAACCCTTTTCTTGTTTTCATCTTCCTTTGCTTCTTGCCCTCTTCCTTTTGGCAAACCACCAGTCTGCCTTGTTCACAGAGCAGATAGTTACTCTTGCACGAATTCCCTCGACTTCTGCACTTCTCCACTTCCGCCACCCCTGGTATTTCAAATGATACATGTTTTTTGGGTTTTTTTGTTGTTTGTTTTTGTTTTTGAGTGAATGCATGCATGAATGAATATGTCGGACACTATTTCTACTTAGATGCTGGGGATACACATGCTAGTAAGACGGGTTTCTCCCTGTGGTCATCTCCTTTTTTGATTTTCCCATCTATTTGTCCTCCATGTACCTCAAGTGTAACATATCCAATTCTGTATTGCCTTACTCCCATGCTTTGCACTGATTGGTCAGTTCTAGGTCGTTTGTCCTCTCCTAGAACTAATAGCTGGATTGGGGGTGGGTACAGGACTGACAATGCAGGGAGGGTGACTTCCCAACAAAAGTCAGGGTGCTGTTATCAAAAGAAACATGAAAGATTGGGCAGGCAATACTAAAGATGTCTACTATATACTGTAAACAAGCTCTCTGTGTATGTGCAGCTTGGTGGAAACCCAATTTGTAATCAAGATACTGAGTTTTGAATGACTGAATTTGCTGTGATCGAAACGGTTTGAATAGCATTCAGTAACTCACATTCACTATTTCAAGAATGTAAGTTATGACAAAGTAGTATCTTATGTTTTATAGAAAGCATTTTAACTTCTATTCATTTTTTAGAGAATATGTGAAAAAATCGAATTAAAAGATTCTGCGGTGCAACTATAAATATATCTCTTCCCCAAAAGCCTGAAAATAATGCCCACTTATACAAGCTAATTTATGGAGTATTCAGGAGCTAAATTGTTTGTGTGAAAGAAATAAGACTTTGTTCCCTTGTCCTAGCAAAGCCTTGGTACCACTGAGATTTTGAGATCCTGTACCTGATGGAGTCCCCCAGTGTATCGTAGAATAGAATTACCTCTTTATATCAGGGAATGAAAACTCATATTAAAGTAGTACAGGGCATGTTTTGAGAACAATATACTTCATAGCCAACCAACAATCTTTACTAGAAATGCTGAGATAAAAATAATTACTAAATTTGCACATAAATCTCCATAAATAAAAAAAAAGACACCAAAAGTATTTATTATCTCCATTTTATAGGCACAGTTAGCTTTGCTTAGATAGTATGTAAGTCTAAGAGGAAAGCCTAGTGATTATCACTATAAAAAACACTTACTGTGATAGACACTTGAAACAGTAGTGAACATGTGACACAAATCAGTAAACATTAAGTGTAAGCAAAGATAAAGTACCTATCATGTAGGGTTGCCAGGTAAAACATAAGATACCCCATTAAATTTGAATTTCAGATAAAAATAAATAATTTTTTAGGATAAGTATGTCCCTAGTATTTCACAGGAAATACTTATAGTAAAAAATTTTATTTTTCTGAAATTCTAATTTAACTGGGTGTCCTGTATTTTTACTTGCTAAATCTATCAACTGAGCTATCATAACATAGTGATTTAATTTCTTAAAGGACACAAAGATTATCAGAAGTTCTGTGGTTTGTGGAAGTTGAGGCTGGAAGGAATTTGCTACCACATTCCCTACTGGTGAGGCCACGTTTCCTTTAAATGGATTCAATTCAATTTAAGCAACATTTGTAGAGTGTCTCCTAACCCTGATGGAGTTCTAGGTGCTGGCTATGTAGAGTTGAATAAATTGCTTTCTTAAGATTCTCCGAGCTCAAGTGAAGATGGTTTCAGCCTCTGGCACAGGTGGTCCAGAAATAATGTGTGAAGAAGAGAAAGCAGAATATGACCAATGAGCAAATGTGACTGTGAGGAAATAGTTGGGTAGAAAAAATTATATAACAGATGATGAGCAAGTAGAAACATCACTTTAAGAATATATAGCAGCAGATATTAATAATGTGCTATGAGAGAGAGAGAGAGAGAGGCTCATGTGCCACCAGAGGATGTGACATTATATCAACAACTTACTCTGGAAATAGATTAAAAAATTATTTGTCATGTCTTTTTTGAAAGCAGTGTTGAAACCAGTTAATGTGTAAAAACTCCTCCCACTTTTCCTTTTTTCTTTTTTAAATTATTTTTTATTTTTTGAGAAAGAGAGAGAGGGGGAGGGAGTTGGGGGAGGGGCAGAGGCAGAGGGAGGGTGAGAGAGAGAATTGTAAGCAGGCTCCACACCCAGTGCGGAGCCTGGGGCAGAACTGGATCTCTCGACCCTGAGATCATGACCTGAGCCAAAATCAAGAGTCGTCACTTAATCCACTGAGCCACCCAGGTGTCCCAAAACTTCTCCCACTTTTCAAACAAAAGAATGCCAGCTCATTAATATGGAAGAAAGAGTAGAATTAGGAAAATCACCGTTTGGAGCCCTTGATGGAAAGTTGATTCAGGCAAAAATAATCAATAGAGCCAAAATCATTAAGTGAGAATCTGATGAAAAAGAATATATTTGCAGAGTGTGTCCACAAATTAGATCTTAATTGTAAAGGGAAAAACCCCCTTGCTTTTACGGTGGAGACACCTGATCACTTAGCATAGCTATCGAACCTAGTGTCACAACAGACAAGCTGAAGTATGTGGTTCTGGGTGTGGTCACAAGATTATAGTGTCAGTATGACACAAGTGTTTAAACTAAATCTAATCAAGTTTTTAGACCCAATTCCCAGGTTACAGGAAAGAGAAAGAAAAAAAAAAAAAGAACAAATTTAGTGACACCAGAAGGCAGGTCAAATCACTAAAAGGCAGTGTTTTGTATGCAATTTGGTCAGAGAAGCCTGAAAAACCTTTTGGTTTTGAAGGTAGATGAGCAGAGGTTGCTTCCCTCGGCTTTTATTGAAAGCCCTATTTATTCATAAGGATAACATGTTGATGCTACTGGTCTGAGCATTTTATTCAAATATAAAGGAATAATTTTATGCTATCTAGAAGAATAACTCCAATTTCAACATGAGGAAGCAATGCAAATTTAAGAAACAGTGAGCTTTACTGAGAATCAGAGACCTTTTTCTAAATAAAAGAAGAAACTGTTCCTGTCTAAATACGGGCATTTTGATTGCCTGGTTCCGCTGATCCCTTTTTGCTGCTTGCTACATTAAGTTCTCGTTCAATGTGCACTTGCCTTCTTTGCAATGAAAGCAAATTAATCTCTAACATTGATTTTTAAAATGTTCTTTAGACTGCTAACTAGATCATTTCTTGCTGATGCTGTTACACTGCTGTGACATTTTGGACTTAGTGAATGGCATTGAAAATCACCTTTCTTAGGTTATACTTAAGCTTAGGTGAAATAGCAGAGAAGCACACGATTCATTTCCTTCCCTATAGAATGCAGAGAGCTTAGACTATGGGCTCTTCTTGATTTGGAGGAGAGAGAATTGGGAGATGTTAGAGCTTTACATTCTGTTTTTGAGAGAGGAGAAACCTCAGGCTCACCCTTTTGGAGCTGCCACACAGCATAGCTTCTGAGCAGAACTGCCCTATTTTTGCCACTGGCAACTCCACCCTTGCTGCTCCCAGAAACACCCTTCAGTTTCCCCTCTTTGAACTATGCTATTTTCTTCCCCTACTGGCTAGCACACATCATTACCATTAAATAATAATCAAATACATGTTCTTGTATAATTTAGAGAAATCAATTTATTTTATAGTCTTGCTGCATTAATGTTAAACTTTAGGTAGCTCTTCTATCTTGTATATATAGGCTAATGGTTGAAAAGTGGTTACTTTACTGCATACATGAATAGAGCAGTTTATAGTCTTACAATAGCTTATGGTCTAAGCTAATAGTTCTTAATGTGTAATGTCTACACTTGCAGCATCAACAGCATCTGGAAACTGGTTAAAATTGCAAAAATTTGGGTCCAAACCCAGATTTACTGAATCAGAAACTCTGGGGACAAAGCACAGGAATCTGTGTTTTAATAAACCCTTCAGAGAATTTCTTATGCATACTAAAATTTGGGAACCAGTCTAAGCCATGAGAGTCCTTATGTTCCTTTATTAAGTCAGCACACATGTTTAAGCATCTTTTGTGTACTGTGGTCCATAAAAAAGTAATATAGTAATCTTTGTCCTGAGGTGGTAATATGGTACATAGGAAGAACAAAGTTTACACATAAAGCTATAACAGGCACTTATTGTAATCTGTCTTCCCAACTTCTGGGTGTTTTGTTCCCAGGCTAGAGTCTATAGGTATGAGTGGATGAACCATGTTAACCAATGGCAAAGAGGCTAAATTGACATAGGTATTTGTAGAAAAGAATAGCTCCTGATGTGATTGAAGAGGAAGACTAAGTTATAAGACTTAAAGCCCGGAGTGTTAAAGGTCAGGGAGCTTGGCTGGGATATGGCCCTGAGGGCATTGCACTGCTCTTGGAGGGAAGGCAGGCAAAAAACCTGTAGACATACAGCATGGAAAAAGCAAATCCAAAGAGCACCTGGGCACACAGTGGGGAGGTTATTAGCTCATCTTGGAGTGTCCCAGAGAGATAATGTTCACAGAGAAACCTCTCCAGAAACAAAAGAACTGGAAAGCACCATTTCTCTCCCCTGCTCCTCAGTGTAAGCACAAAGCCACCTATAGGAACCAGCGCAGCAGTGACACTTACTACCTAACTTGCTTATACCAAGCCCCATCCCCAGTGTTCCAGTGGAACCAGCCCTCCTAGTCATACATGCCTCAATCCCAGAGTGGTGAGTCCCTCATGCCCCTCCAAGAAGATCAGCCCAAACCTTTGCTCACACCACGTCTCCTGGTGCAGGAGTTTTGTGGAGACTTGGATCTGGTGGTGGTGGCAACAGGTCTTATTTCACAAAAAGACCAGAGCACACCTAGTTAAAACACACCACATTTAGGCCAGGGACCAAACACTGCCCACAACAGGCAAAGAGATCCCCTGCAGACAAGTGGCCTGAAGGATAAGGCAGCCAGGGTAAAATAGCAGAGCCCACATGGCACCCATCGGAGCCATTCCTGGAAGCATCAGGCCCTTGGGAACAGGGACACTACACAGCAGGGCACTAGAGGACCTCTTTTTATAAGGCCATTATCCTCAAGAACAGGAGATGTGGTTGGCTTTCCTAACACACAGAAACAGGCAAAGACTTGGGAAATGGAGAAAACAGAGAAATTTATCCCAAATGAACAAACAGGAAAAGGCCACAGCCAGAGATCTAAGCAAAACAGATATAAGTAACATGCCTGATAGAGAATTGAAAGTAATGATCATAAGAATACTCACCAGACTTGAGAAAAGAGTGGAAGACAAGAGTGAGACCCTTAACACAAATATAATGAATAACATAACAGAGATAAAAAGGGCTCAATAAACCAAATGAGAAACACTTTTGATGGAATGAACCGCAGGCTGGAAGAAGCAGAGGAACAAATGAATGACCTAGAAGACAGAATAATGGAAAGTAATTAGACTGAACAAAAGAGAGAAAAAATAATTATGCAAAATGAGAATAGACTTAGGGAACTCGGTGACTCCATCAAACATAATAATATTCATATTATAGGAGTCCTAAAAGAAGAGAGAGAAAGGGGGTAGAACATCTATTTGAAGAGATAATAGCTGAAAACTTCTCTAATCTGGGGAAGGAAACAGATATCCAGATCCAGGATGTACAGAGAACTCCATCAAAATCAGCAAAAACAGATTCACACCAAGACATATTGTAATTAAATTGGCAAAATATAGTGATAAAGAAAAAATTTAAAAGCAGCAAAACAAAAGACAGTAAATTAAAAGGGAAAACCCATAAGGCTATCAGGGGATTTTCTAGCAGAAATTTTCCAAGCCAGAAAGGAGTGGCATGATATATTCAAAGTGCTAAACAGGGAAAATCTGCAGCCAAGATACTCTATCCAGGAGGGCTATCATTTAGAATAGAAGGAGAGATAAAGAGTTTCCCAGACAAACACAAACCAAAGGAGTTATGACCACTGAATTAGTCCTGCAAGAAATATTAAAAGGGACTCTTTGAGTGGAGAGACCAAAAGTGACAGTATAAAGGTAGGAAACACAAAAGTTGTAAAAATGAATATTTCTGTAAAAAAAAAACAGTCAAAGAAATTCATAAAATAAAAGGATGTAAATATATCAACATATACCTAAAATATGGGGAGGAAAGTAGTAAAGAATGGGTTCGACTTTATACAGCCATTAACTTAATATAGACCACTATATGCAGAAGATGTTATGTACAAACCTAATGGTAACCATATATCAAAAACCACTAATAAATATGCAAAGAATAAAGGGAAAGAAATCCAAATGTATCACTAAAGAAAATCAGTAAACCATGAAAGAGAGAAAGACAAAAAAGGATCAGAGAAAATCTTCAGACACAACCAAAAAATAAAATAAAATAAATAAAATGACAATAAATACATATATAACAATGATTACTTTGAATTTAAGTGGACTAAACACTCCAATCAAAAGACATTGGGTGACCCACCTATATGCTGCCTAAAAGAGACTCATTTTATTTAATTAATTTATTTTTTATTAACATATAATGTATTATTTGTTTCAGGGGTACAGATCTGTGATTCATCAGTCTTACACAATTTACAGCGCTCACCATAGCACATACACTCCCCAATGTCCATCACCCAGCCACCGCACCCTCACACCCCCCACCACTCCAGCAACCCTCAGTTTGTTTCCTGAGATTAAGAGTAAGAGACTCATTTTAGACTTGCAGATTGAAAGTGAGGGGATGGAGAAACATCTACCACACAAATGGATGTCAAAAGAAAGCTGGAGTACAATATCAGAAAAAGTAGACTTTAAAACAAAGCCTGTAATAAGAGACAAAGAAGGGCAGTATATAATCATAAAGGGGACAACTCAGCAAGAAGATATGATAGAGGGCGCCTGGGTGGCTCAGTTGGTTAAGCGACTGCCTTCAGCTCAGGTCATGATCCCAGGGTCCTGGGATCGGGCCCCACATCGGGCTCCCTGCTCCGCGGGAAGCCTGCTTCTCCCTCTCCCACTCCCCCTGCTTGTGTTCCCTCTCTCGCTGTGTCTCTCTCTGTCAAATAAATAAAATCTTTAAAAAAAAAAAAAGAAGATACGATAGAACAATTGTAAATATTTACACACCCAACATAAGAGCACCCAAATACCTAAAACAGTTAATAACTAACATAAAGGAACTAATTGATAATAATCCAATAATAGTAGGGGACTTTAACACCCCACTTACAGCAATGGACAGATCATCTAAGCAGAAAATCAGCAAGGAAACAATGGCTTTGAATGACACACTGGAACAGATTGATTTAACAGATATATTCAGAACATTCCATCCTAAAACAGCAGAATATACATTCTTTTCAAGTGCACATGGAAAATTTTCCAGAATAAATCACATATTAACCCATAAAACAAGCCTCAACAAATTCAAGAAGATCAAAGTCATCCCATGTATCTTTTCAAAGTTAATAAAAAAAACCTCCCAACAAACAAAAGTCCAGGACTGGATGGCTTTGAAGGTGAATTCTACCAAACATTTAAAGAGAAAGTAATACCTATTCTTCTCAAACTATTCCTAAAACTGGAAAAGAAAGGAGAACTTCCAAATTCATTCTATGAGTCCAGCACTACCCTGATACAAAAACCAGATAAAGACAACACTAAAGAAAAAAAATTATAGGCCAATATCCCTGATGAACACAGGTGCAAAAATTCTCAACAAAATACTAGCAAACCCATTTCAACAATACATTAAAATATCATACATCATGATCAAGTGGGATTTATTCCTGGGTTGCAAGAGTGGTTCAATATCTACAAATCAATCAATGTAATGCATCACATCAATAAGATAAAGGATATGATCATTTCAATAGACACAGAAAAAGCAGTTGATGAAGTATAACATCCATTCACGATAAAACCCTCAACAAAGTGGGTTAGAGGGAGCATACCTCAACATAATCAAGGTCATATATGAAAAAACCCACAGTAACATCATCCTTAATGGTAAAAAACTGAGAGCTTTTCCTCTAAGATCAGGAAAAAGACAAATCGAATGTCCACTCTCAGCACTTGTATTCAGTATAGTACTGGAAGTCCTAGCCACAGCAATCAGACAACAAAAAGACATAAAAGGCATCCAAATCAGTAAGGAAGAAGTAAAACTTTCACTTTTTGCAGATGACATGATACTATATAGGAAACCCGAAAGACTCCACCAAAAAAACCTGCTAGTCCTAATAAACAAATTCAGTAAAGTCGCAGGATACGAAGTTAACGTGCAGAAATCTGTTGCATTGGTAT
Organism: Leptonychotes weddellii; assembly: GCF_054177405.1. Classification (NCBI taxonomy): domain Eukaryota; kingdom Metazoa; phylum Chordata; class Mammalia; order Carnivora; family Phocidae; genus Leptonychotes; species Leptonychotes weddellii. The sequence continues at coordinate 125,022,457 of NC_138373.1, forward strand.
ACACTAATAATGAAGCAGCAGAAAGAGGAATTAAGAAAACAAAACCATTTACAGTTGCACCAAAAATAATAAGATACCTAAAAATAAACCTAACCAAAGAGGTGAAAGACCTGAAAAATATAAAACACTGATGAAAGAAATTAAAGAGGACACAAAGAACTGGAAAGACATTCCATGCTCATGGATTGAAAGAATAAATATTGTTAAAATGTCTATTCTACACAAAGCAATCTACAGATTTAATGCAATCCCAATCAAAATAAGCACCAGCATTTTTCACAGAGCTAGAACAAACAATTCTAAAATTCGTATGGAACCACAAAAGACCCAAATAGCCAAAGCAATTTTGAAAAAGAAAAGCAAAGCTGGAGGCATCACAATTCCAGACTTCAAATTACATTACAAAACTGTAGTAATCGAAACAGTGTGGTACAGGCACAAAACCAGACACATAGATCGAGGGAACAGAATAGAAAACCCAGAAATAAACCCACAACTATACAGTCAATTAATCTTTGAAAAGCAGGAAAGAATATCCAATGGGAAAAAGACAGGGTTTTCAACAAACGGTGTTGGAAAAACTGGACAGCCAATGCAAAAGGATGAAACTGGACCACTTTCTTACATAATACACAAAAATAAGTGCAAAATGGATTAGAGACCTAAATGTGAGGCCCGAAACCATAAAAATCCTAGAAGAGAACACAGTCAGTAACTTCTTTGACATCGGGCAGAGCAACTTCTTTCTGGATACGTCTCCTGAGGCAAGGGAAACAAAAGCAAAAATAAACTATTGTGACTTCATCAAAATAAAAAGCTTCTGAAAAGCAAAGGAAGCAATCAACAAAACTAAAAGACAACCTATGGAATGGGAGAAGATATTAGCAAATAACATATCTGATAAAGGCTTAGTATCCAAAATATATAGAACTTATAAAACTCAGCACCCAAAAAACAAATAATGCAATTAAAAATGGGCAGAAGACATGAACAGACATTTCTCCAAAGAAGACATCCAGATGGCCAACAGACACATGAAAAGGTGCTCATCATCACTCATTATCCAGGAAATGCAAATCAAAACTACAATGAGTTTTGAATGCCTCACACTCGTCAGAATGGCTAAATCAGTAACACAAGAAACAACAGGTGTTGGTGAGGATGTGGAGAAAAAGGAACACCCATATACTGAGGAGTTTCTTCAAAAAGTTAAAAATAGAACTACTCTATGATCCAGCCATCACACTACTGGTATTTCTCTAAGAATACAAAAACACTAATGCAAAGGGATACATGTACCCCTATGTTTATAGCAGCATTATTTACAATGGCCAAATTATGGAAGCAGCCTAAGTGTCCATCAATTGATGAATGGGTAAAGAAGTGGTATATATATACAGTGAAATATTATTCAGCCATAAAAAGTGAAATCTTGCCATTTGCAATGACATTGATGGACCTAGAGGGTATAGTGCTAAGCAAAATAACTCATAGAAAGACAAATACCATATTATGTCATTTATATGTGGAATTTAAGAAATGAAACAAATGAGCAAAGGGGGGAAAAAGAGAGAGAGAGAGAGAGAGAAATCAAGAAACAGACTCTTAATTATAGAGAACAAACTGATGGTTACCAGAGGGGAGGTGTGTGGGGGGATGGGTGAAATAGGTGGTGGGGATTAAGGTGGTGATGAGCAGCAGTTGATGTATGTAATTGTTAAATCACTACATATTATATGCCTGAAACTAATATAACACTGTATGTTAACTAACTGGAATTAAAATAAAAACTTGAAAAAACTAAAACTAAATAAAATAAATAAATAATGTATTTTAAAAGACTCAATATTAAAAGAAGACCCCGTTCTATTTTATGAGAAAATAAAACCTACTAAAGAGCATTGAGAAATGGTGGGAGAGATGGTAGGAAAACTGGGATGATCCAGTTTGAGGGGAAAATTTAAATTATGCTCCCTGTGTGTATATAGCATTATCTGTCCTTACCCTGTTGACTCAGCTGGTTGGAGTTCTGTCACAGATTCAGTTCCCTACTGAGACGGGATAAATTATTCTTGTTCTTGGCCACAGTCTACATCCCACTCACAATCCAAGGCATCAAGTACAGGTGGAATAGGGCACTGGGGAAAGTTGGTAGATCATTACACGTTCATCTCTATTTCTGGATGAATAGCTGAAGACCAATGAGAGTGGGTGGTAGAACCATCTTTGTAGGAGGTAGTAGATAATAAATGATAAATTTCTCAAATTCTTTCCCAAAGCTTTAATTGGTATAGAGAGCTGTTGTTTTTGTGGGGGTTTTCTTCAGGCAAATTTACCTTTATGAAGAAAAATACATAATAATTTCTCAAGGAAAATTAGTAAAGTTTAAGTTAATGCTGTTATAATTTTTATGTTGTTTAACTTCTAAAATGCTTCATTTGGTAAAATTAGTTCATTTAAATATTTATATCAGCACATAAACATGTAGCTCTCTTTTTGTGCACATTAAATAGATTTTGAAGATATTAAAAAAATTGGGGGGTTAATTTCTTGCATCCATATAAGGAGACAAAAGTTAAATGCCTCACTTTTAAATATAGCAGGTTGTATCCGCTATCAGCTAAGATACCTCAATGTTTCCATCCATGCAAAACTTTGTTCCTAACTCAGCCCTAGGAAAATGCCTCAAGGTAAAACTTGAACAATGTATCTGTCAGCAGACCTTTTCCTAAAGTTTCTGAGTTTAAAATTACTATCATTATGGGTAATGTACTGGAATATTCATATACTCAGTTTTTCCCTGTGTCTAATATTTGAACAAATAGGAAAAGTTTATGGTGGACATAATCATAATAATAATGAATGTCAGTGGGAAAAAATAATTTTTTAAAATAATTTCTCATCATCATTTAATACGAAGAACCTCTCCTACATGCTTTCAGGAAAAACCTTTTTCTAAAAATAACACTTTTAAAGAAATAAAAGTCAGTAAATAAATCCACAAGCTGACAGCTAGGTGTCTTGATCTTGGGCTACCCCCATGGACATATGTCATGCTTTGTATAAGAAGATAATGTTGCTTGTCAACTATCATTAAGACTGATTTTCTAGTAAAGGGGTAAATAATTGTATAGAAATCTGAACTTACAAAAATACATTTTTACAAAAACTGGTAATCCATTGAGTAGAAAGACTTGACTTTCTGGTTTTAGAACAACCAATGAAAAGGATTTTGTTTTGTTTCATTTTCTTTAAAGGATCATAAGGCCCTTACAAAGAATCATTTTGAAGCTAATAAACAGAATACTTAAGAGATATCAGTATCCTTCACTATAGGGTGGGAAGGAAACAGGGAAAATAAATTTTTAATTAACCTATTTACCAGATAATTAAATTATACTCTATAAGGAGACCAGGAATTACAACCTCAAATGTTTGCAGGAGCCAGATAGATAATATGAATGATGAAATACTGTGTATAGCATGGTGAAAATTCTTAAGCTGAAGATTCACACCCAGTCTAAAGCAGTACTCCACTCAGTTCACATAGTAATGAGACTCCCAAAATTTCTAGATCTTTTGATTGTCAAGAGAAACTCCAATGTAGACTTTTTTTTTTTTTTTTTTTTACAAAATCTCCCAATCACTTAATGCTGGGAGTTAAATAATTTCTAGAAACATTGTGTTTGTCAAATAAAATATACCTGTTGGGTAGATTAGTTTTGTGATCTACCAATTTATGACTCTTCATTTTAACCCCAAATTGTGGCATTTTCATCTTTCTCTGCCACATAAGACATTAAATGGCAGATGCACATAAGACATTGAATGGCAGATGTTATTATAAAAAATAAGGAAAAACTCACAACTGTTTAATTTTTTTGAGTGTTTATTAGGAAAACTGTGTATATATTTTGGGCAAAGGCTTCACCATAATCAACACACACACCCATTGACATGTGAACTTATTTCCACTTAATGAGTGAGATAGGTATGTTAATTTTACCGACCCAACACTACTGACTCACTGAGGACAAGAAAACTGACCTCTTGTTCTCTTTCATCTTACACACACACACACACAAACACACACACACACAGAGGCACTGTGAAACAGAATATGCATTGGTAGAAGGCACTGTGTAATTACAAATCTGAAAGGTCAGGGTCTATATGTCTACAAATAAAACTCTAATACATCTAATATAACCCACGTGTAATTATTAAATGATAAGAGCTTCCAGAACTTATTAGAGCAGGCTATTTGGAAGTGATCTTGCCTCAACAGTTCTTATCTTTATTTAACTTCTAACATGCTAGCACAGTATAGATCATTAATAGAAGCAGGCAGTCCTTGGCATGAATGAATGAGCTTGTTTTTATAAATTAAAAAGATGCATGTTGAGCAGAAGATGAAGAATAGTGAGTTTTCTCATTATTGAGTATGTACAGTTTAGAATTGTCATCATCTCAGGTGCTTATTAAATATGTTAGAGGTTGTGCATTTTTAAAGTAAGCATTTTATTTATTTTAAATCATAAATCATTAAATAACCCAGTGGGTGTTTATTAAGTAAACACAAGGCTATGTATTATTTTCAAAGACCCAAGATTTAAATCTTTTGGAATGACTTGACAATGAATTTTGCGTATTTAGTTACTTTTGAAGATAACATTATCTCTAATTTGTGCCTTTTTTTTTTCTGCCTTTGACTGTGGTTAAACTTTAGATCACTTGTTTCTGCAAGATTCGTCACCTAGAGCCTTTCATCACGCAGCCCTAAGGCTGTCTTGAGCAAATTCATCAGTGTTACTTCTAAGTTATTCATTGGAGTTATAAATGTTTTCTAATATGACACTTATTTTTCTAAAAGAAGGGAACTTGGTCATGGTATCTAAGAATGCATAAATATCAATAAGTACCTTTAATTCTTAAAAGTGATAAAATTTGGGGGCGCCTGCGTGGCTCAGATGGTTAAGCATCTGCTTTCAGGTCAGGTCATGATCTCGATCCTGGGATCGAGTCTTGCATCAGGCTCCCTGTTCAGTGGGGAGTCTGCTTCTCCCTCTGCCTCTGCCCATCCCCCTGCTTGTGCTCTCTTTCTCTCTCAAATAAATAAATAAATAAAATCTTTTTAAAAAGTGATAAAATCTTTAATTTTCAATTGAGCTTTCTTGCAGGGAAGAGTAAGAAGGCACTTACAAAAACTTCTCATTATTAGAATCAAAGCCTATCATAGATCATCTAATCAATTTTACTATAAAGCATATGGCTATAAACATATTATGTAATATCTCTTGTCTGAAGAGTTAAAGCATATCACAACCAAAACAAAGATAAACACATGTGGTAACCTAGAAACATGATTAAAAATTTCAGTAACTTACATAATCATAGCATCATTTAAGTTGGTGAGCCAAAATGATTACATATAATTCAATCTATTAACTGATAAATTCAGAAGAAATTTCATTGTTCATGGTAAGATTTTTATGTCCCTATGTCTACTTAGAGTTTTAGATTGATTATTTAGATGAGGTTAGACTATTATAGTAGAGTTTTCAAATTGATGACCGAAGATACTCTGTATCTTATCCAGAATGATGGTGCAAAGTAGGCTATCAATAATTATAATTGAGAGAGACAGCCCAAGGTTGGAATGTTTTCTTTCATCTTCAAAGATATAATATGCATATTACAGAATCACAGGCCATTGCATCTGCAAATTCCTGGTGAAAGTAAATCATGTCATCAGAGCAAAAGATTCCAATAAAGTAGAATTTTGTCTACCAATCCTAAAAAACAGTCTGGTCAATTGCACTCTAAGTGCCAAGGAAAATTATTTTACCCAATGGTTCTAAGACAAGCCACTGTCGATCTTGTGTGTGTGGTCATGTGATTAACAGAGAGTTGAAAGTATCTATTGATCCAGTCTTGTCTTTAAGGATATAAATACTCAATGATTGGGTCTACTTCTATAGACACTGTTAGGTCCTGAGGATGCAAAGATGAACTCTCATGCTTAAGAAATTCAGTGTCTGGTAAGGGTGACAGACACATAAACCCATAACCACATATGATATTATAAATATTAAGTTGGAAGCAGCACAGAATGCTATGGGAACACAGAGGAAATATGGACTATGGTTTTCAGAAATGTGTATCTCAAGGTAAGGAATCCAGCAAGAGGGCAATTGAAATACTTTTCACAAAAGATGGGCCTGATTCAGGCAAGAGTTTTTGGGCTAGGGGAAAGGGGATAGAGGTGGCAATAAATAGGAAATATAAGAAGCAGGATTTAATGATTGATTAGACAGGAGAAGAAATAGAAGTAGAGATATAGATAAAGATAGATAGGTAGGTAGATAGATAGATAGATAGATAATAGATAGATAGATAGAGATAGAGAAAGATTGTGGATAGATTTCTGGCTTAGATGAAGGCAATATAGACGAAGAGCCAGATTTGGAGGAAAATATTGTACTGGTTGGGGCAAGGAGAGGTGGGAGTTAAAGTAGGAAGTTGAAGTTGGGGTACCTGTGGCACATCTTTGTAGATAATGTTCAACATACAGTTTAATATAAGAGGCTGAAACATGCCTAAAGCTAAAGTGCCAGTACTGGAGGAGATATTTAAGCCCTAGTTGAGTAAGAGGATAATAATTGGGGCCCCATGGTGGTGATACTTTGAACCTTATTATCATCCTGATCTTTATACATCTAACATCTTAAATACTCCTACATCCTATAAGTCATCACTGAATGCTACCATCTCCTTGGTTTCACCAAAGCCAGCCATGATCTCATTTGAAGGAAGTATTTGAGGCTGGTCTCATTTTAATTTCACCCACAGTCTTGCCCTTCCCCTTAGTTTTAGTAGCAGTTCCTAATCATGCTGCTTCATGATTGAGTCCCACTTCCCTGGTTACCCCAATCTGTACTTCCAGTCCACCAGCATTGCTTTACTCCCATCAGGGCTCCCAGGGACTGGAGCCTTGTCTAGACCTCATGTTTTGGTCCCTGCTGCAAGACTACCTTGATTCAAGGTGGCCCACTCATGCCTGGGCCTGCTGCTTCAGTGTGGACATGTGTTGTGTATGGAGCCCAACACTCACTCACACTTGTTCTAAGAAATAACCTTAACCAGATTTCCCTTTGGTGAATCCCCTCCATCTCTGTCAGTACAGGTGGCCACTGTGAAGCTGACCTTATGCTCTTCTTAAAGAGGCTTCAGACATTCAGCACTTTGCATTCCTTTAACTCCAGTAATTGGCTCAAAAGTGGTGTGTGTTCCAAGCAGAAGCAATGCTGTATGCTCCCCCTCTCACCCCCATTCATGTATGTGAAAGACTTCTCCCTTCTCCTGCTGGATGAGACTCAGAACGCATGTAGCCCTGGGAAGTGTTGGTGGTCTGAGAATGGAAAGAGAATCCGCACATCCTGATGATAGTATTTGGGCCTTGCATTTGGCTGCTTCTGAAGTCAAATCTAAACCTGGACTCCTCAGGTTTGTTATTTTTTTGTTTAAGAGAATTTGTGTTGGGGCTTTTTACCTTCAACTGAAAAAAAACCCTTAATTTATTCATAATTGATTCACTGAACACCTAAATCATTGAGGATGCACAACATGTCAGGAGTTAGAGAGGCATTGTGGATATGGAAGAGAATAATCAGAGACAGTCCCTGCCCCCATGAAGCTCACAGTTGACCAGAGGACCTCTGTTAGATTTCCCTGACATTGATTTTGTGCTTGCCTGGACTTCTTCCAGGACTTCTGTTAGCTATATGGGCTGCCCTACCTTGGTAGGTCTTGCTAGACTCTGGGTCCCAACTATTACCTTTCTGACCTAGAGCACTACTACCCTAACTTCGGTATGTTACTTCTCATGTTTTACTTTATTTGCTGCTTTTCGGGTATCTTAAAAAATAAGGACTGAACAACACTAAGGAGTCAGATGGTAAGAAGGAAGGTGGGACCTCTTATGAATTAGGAAAATAGGTATATATTCATTTATCATACATGTATTCTTTCATAGAAGCATTTCAGAGACACTTTATGAAAAGAAGTAAGTAACTATGATCAGAAATTAAAATTGACTGAGCACATAATTGTCCCCTCTCCTTCCTTCTCTCCCTGTCTCTCCTCTCCTTTCCTTCTTTCTAAATAAATATATTTATTAAACCAATTCTTGGTACTGTTTTGGAGGTTGAAGTCCAGCTTTAGACCTACAAATCCTATGTCATTCTAATGTGGAGGCATTCAGTTCAGAGCTTTTACATGTCATTCCATTTGAACTATGCAATAATTCATTTTTACCAATAAGGGAAAGGAGAACAAGAGGTATGAGTATGTAATTTGTTAAGGATCAGAGCAAGGGCAGAGGGAAGATTCTTAGCCATGTTTGTAGCAGAAGAAATCGTGCTAAGCACTTAAGTGCTATGAGGAAAAGTAGAGCAAGTTGTATGGGATACAGAGTGATGGGACCCGGAAAATTGAAGTTCCAGAAGTAGAGCAGTGATCTGAATTAGGCCAGGCAGAAACCCAAGGACAAGCTTTGTAGGCAGAGGGAACCTCATGTGCAGCAGGAGCAATCTGGACGTGTTGGAGACCTGACAGGAGGGCAGTGCAAGGAGGGGGAGGGTTGCAGGAGAGGGGGTCGCCGGCAGACAGAGGCCTGATGGTGAAGCATCTTATGGACCACAGTAAGGCCTCTGGATTTAGGTGACACTTTTCACTCTGATCCAGTTCTAAAATGTCAGCTTTTTCTGTTCAAGGTTCAGAGGGTTGAGAAAGAATGAATCAGAGATAGGACTTTGAAAGCTCAGGGATTGGGTAAAACAGACGAGATAACAATGCTCAGGCTCTGGCCAAACTCACATCCCACAGCGTCACCACACCCTGCTTGGATTTCATTTCTATCTTTGAACTGGAGTCCGAGCAGAATGGGAGTGGAGGGTCTGACTGCCTCCCTGTAAGAATGCTGTTCTGATCTCTTTCCACTCTGTGCCTGGGCAGGGAAAAAGGAAGATCAGCACAAGTGGGTGTGAGATCAGAGAATTATGCAGCTGGTACTCTGTTTAAAAGGAATTCCAGTGTTCACCCCCACTCCAAAATATCAGTGGGTATTTCTGCCAGTGCAAAGGCTGACCCAGTGTTATACTGACTTGCTCTTCATTTTCTCAGGAAGTACATTTGCGTAAGTCTGTACAACTCAAATATCTAAAATAGGTCAAACAGAAGACCCTATATAATGTGATCTCTAAACTTGTTCTTGCTGTTTAATGTAAATCTCTCTGAAAGTATTGGATAATTTATACTGCTTACAAAAATCTTCACTATTTGCTTTAAACGTTAGACTCCAGAGTGATTTTCCTTCTACATTTTCTTTTTTGAATGGAATTCATACTATAGTGGAAAAAAGTTTTCTTAAAATAAGGAAGACATCATAAATACTCTGTGTGAAAAACATTCCATATTAGAATTGGGTGAAAGTGAATGACAACACTCAGATGGAATAGAATAGACAAGTGTTCTGAGCCTAGATGTTCTTTAAATCACCCTTGACTTTTTTTTTTAACACGAGAGAATTAAGTTTGGAGTAGTTAAGCTTACGTTTGAAGTTTGCTTTCCAAACTTTAAGTAACTTGTTCTCTCTGTTTTAACTTTTAGTTATACTTGGTTTTGCCAAAGACAGCCATTTTATTATGATTGTATTTTTGAAAGTGCCAATAAATATTATGGTGGAGAGTGCCTCCGATGGGGTTGGTGATAGCATTTTGGAGAGACTTTGCCAGATATTTCTTTTATATATCTCTATCTCCATATTTATATCCATATCTAGGCCTATGTCTGTACCTACTTGTTAAACTGTAAGCCACAGAAAGAAATGTATTTTATATTGGGACTCAAAACACACACACACACACACACACGTACACACATAACTAAAAGTTTTTTCTTCTCTTTGCTTATCTTCTCTATGCTTCAGTTTTTTAATTCTTTTCTATATAATTAAAAGCTCTAGCCCCAACCCACTGAAATGATTTTATAACCCACTTATGGGTCTCAACTCACAATTAGAAAAAAAGGCAGGATTAAAAAAAAATGTATCATTGACTAATGATGAAAACCCATAATTGCTATAAAAGGAAGCTGGGGATTATTTGGGGATCATATTTCCAGATGCTTTGGTGGTTGCTATAATTGAATTAACCCATTTCTACTCCTCAGCTAGATAGGCAATGACCCTGGGTTCCATTTGTTATCTCCTTCTTGGTGTCACTAATTAGCTGGATTGACCTTACAGTACCTGAAAGAATAGTCACAAGTTCTTGAAGCACTTGCTGCATACTATGAGCTTTTAAGTATCTGCTTATAACAATATAACTCTAGGTTTCAGTGGCTGGAGAGAAGGAAATTAAGAGAGAACAAAGTTCAACACTTCATTCACATGTGAGGTTCAGTCATCAGTCCAAAGTTCTCCTAGAACTTGCAACAAACTATAAAGGCTTTAATCCTTCCAACATATTAAAGTCACAGGAATCCCACAGAAGTTAATGGTTTTGGATCAATCTATAGTCTAAATCTTTCAGAATACATACCTTAGTCTTCCTACTCTTTATTCATGTTGAAACTCACAGTAGGAAAAAACTCTTGTTTTGCCAACTCAATATCTATGAACTCTTCCTCTGGTAAAACAGTAACTCATGTTTCCTCTTGGGTACCATCTTCCCTGTCCCCTTCTCAGTTCTCGCAGTGTAAGTCAGGAGGTCAGGGACCAATTCCCAGCCCCGTTTGCTGTATTTTGCTGTACTTTCCTCCCTACTGCTGATTGCACTTGAACCCCAAAGCATATGCAACCTTCACCCTCACCTTCAGGACCAATACAGAGGAGATGTAACAGTAATCTAAAGAATTCTGCAAGGCAATGCTGTGATTTTTCTCCAAAATGATTTCTGACATTATGCCTCAGTTCTAGTAATGGGCCACCCACCTTAAAACCGGGGGCCCGAGTCACTGTATGTAATTTGTCCCTGAATGTCTGATGCTTTGCCTCACTCTTGCTTGGTCCTGGAGACTTAGCTTGTGACCACATCAATTCTGTCTACTACTGACTTGACTTAACTGGCTCTCTTAGCTTTCCTTTAAGCTCCTGGAGGACTGGTCTGTACTCATTAGGCATGTCATGGTCAAGAGGGTTCCTACTTCCTTTTAAAGGCCACCTGCTGGACTACTTGCCCAGGCTACCCCCTACTGTTTGTTGCAATGTTTCGGATACCAGTGTTGTCTTCTTGCTGGACTTCCTCTCAGAATCTGTTTCAAATGTCTGCTCCACTCCCATGGATGAGCCTGTTATCAGAGCTGAGTCTCTCCTTTATTTCCCTGCTGTTAACTTGACCTTATCTGGTGGATTCTCAAGATATATGAAACTAACTTTTTGTTATCTTTCTCTGTGTCCAACATGGTATCTTGCTCAGGAAATTGTTGAATAACATGTCCATTTGAAAATTAGTATCACTTATCACAGTTGTCATTTTGTTTAGGGGGTCAGACTCACAAAAGGAAAACGTACCTTGGTAACTGTTCTATGTGAGAAAAACTTGAGAAGAATGAGTCTACTTCAAGATTTATTATGAAATAAAATGTCAAAAGGTCAGGTTCAGAAGGATGTTTATATAACTGCAACATTCAAACTATTTCATTTTGGTACTACAACTTTTGAGTGTGTTCAATGTTACCTCAAATAGTTTAAAAATATTTTTTATTATGATAAATTAAAACATTATGATATTATTATGATTAAATTAAACTGTTTCATGACACAACACAATAACACAATCGTTACATGACACAAGTAAGAGGTAAAGGAAAGGAAAGGAAAGGAAAAGAAGAAAGAAAGAAAGAAAGAAAGGAGAAAGAAAGAGAAAGAAAGAAAAAAAGAAAGAAAAAGAAAAAGAAAGAAAAAGAAAGAAAGAAAGAAAAAGAGAAAGAAAGAGAAAGAAAGAAAGAAAAAGAAGGAAAGAAAGAAAGAGAAAGAAAGAAAGAAAAAAAGAAAGAAAGAGAAAGAAAGAAAGAAAGAAAACAAAGGAAAGAAAGAAAAAGAGGATGGAGGGAGGAAGGGGGAGAGAGAGAGAAAAAAAGAAAAGGCTGGGTTCCATGTAGTCCCCTGATGATATGAACCTAGAGATCCTGAACTCCATTACGTTTGTTCAAAAAACTTATTTTGAAGAAACTAGAAATTCACTTTAATCATTATTATTATTATTACTATTATTATTATTATGTTTCAAGTTTCAGTTGGCAAAACAAAACCCTGTTAATAGAAAATAGAAAGCTTGTCTTCTTAAGAAAATGCGTTCCATCTGGAACATAACGACTGAAAGTACATTCCGTTGGTAAGTTAAATGTCAGTTAAAACATGCTAGTTACATTTCCCTGAAAATGCTCCTGGGACTGAAAAGTTCTCCTTGTGGAATTTTGTGGTGTGTGTATTCATTAATTTTAAAACACAATTGAAACATTTATTTGGCCCTTTTTATAGATAAACTTATTAACCTTGCAAGGAGAGATGTTTTCTCCTGTATTTGGGCTTGAGAGTAACAAAATGAAAGATTCAGTTGGGAAGGGATAAGTGCAGAACAAGAAATTATGTAGCAAGGAAGAATGCAGGACAAAATACTGTTATAATTGCTTTAAATGCAACATCACGGGCTATTTGCATTTTTGCCAATTCTGCTTAAGCACCAGAATATTAAAACTGGCTTTCAAGGAGCTCCCTGTCTCAGCACAAAGGCAGACATGCAAACAAATAATTGGAATATAATGCAATGGCGGAGCAGGGGAATGAGAGACAAACTATCCGGGTAAGTGAGCCGTGAGGCTTCACAAATGGGGATAAGCAGGTTTCAATTGGGGATAAGAATTTGCTGGATGGAGAGGAAAAGACAGGCATTGCGGGCAGAGAATAGCTAGAGCAAAGGCATGGAGTTGTGAAAAGGCCAGGCGGGCCGAGGAAATCCATGAATGGCCTAGTGTGGCTCTAGGACAATACATATTGGGAAAGGGTTGCTGGCGTGAAGTGATGAGAAAGGTAGATTGGGACCAAGTGATGGAGAATTTTAGATCAGTCAGAGGATTTTGGACCTGATCTTAGCAGAGTTTGGATGTTTCAGTTTTAATAAAAATTTAATATGACGGGGCGCCTGGGTGGTGCAGTAGGTTAAGCACGTCTGACTCTTGATTCGGCCTAGGTCATGATCTCAGGGTGGGGAGATGGAGCCCTGGGTTGGGCTCAGGGACCCCGCTGAGCATGGAGCCTGCTTAAGATTTTCTCCCTCCCTCTCCCTCTGCACCTCTCCCACCCCCGCTCACACTCTCAAAACAAAAAAAAAATTAAAAATTTAATATGGCAAATGTTCACAACTTGAATTTTTACATCTTGGTGAAGCAGGCCATTTGGAGAGGGGACACGCAGAAATGACTGATTTCTCTGCTGAACACAGCCATTATTTCTAGATTCGCCAAGGTTTCTAACGTGATGACACCGCTTCCCTGTATTACCACCATTCCAATGCTGTTCAGTCACCCCGAGTTGTGATTGCCACACATTCATCTATCACAAAACACATAAAGAGATCGAATCCCCTCTGTATTCCTTGGACATGTCTGCTACTGTTCAATTTCAATGCTAACTTCTTGTCCTTAAATTTTTTCAACTCAAGAGGGTGATTTTTGCTCATGGCGTCTACTCAGTGGACTTAGAGCGGCTTTGAAACGGAAATCATGGTCCCCTTATCATCAGAGGTTTTTAAAGAAGAAAGTAGCTTGGATATATCCAACAATCATTCCTTCCAGGCTAATGTGCCTGGGACACTCAGCCCTGGAAACTGTTGCCCTCGGGATCATTGCTACCTGTCACTCATGCTCTTCAAACTCAGCTCAGCCATTCATCACATGCCCCTTGTAGATTCCATGTTAGAGACTGCAATGAAACTGTAGAGCACTTTGGGTATTACGGACATTTGACACTATTAATTCTTCTAATCAGTGAACACAGGATGTCTTTCTGTCTTTCTTTGTGCTGTGTCTTGTTTAGTTCCTTTCAACAATGTTTTGTAGCTTTCAGTATAAAAACCTTTCACTTCTTTCATTTACTCCTAAGTAGTTTTTTAATTCTTTTTGGTGCTGTTATAAATAGGATTGTTTTCCTAATTTCCTTTTCAGATAGTTCATTGATAATGTATAGAAACACAACTGATTTTTGTATGTTGATTTTGTATCCTGCAACTTTACTGAATTTATTTATTAGCTCTAATAGTTTTTTTTTTCTTTTTGATAGAGTCTTGAGGGTTTTCTATACGTAAGATCATATTGCCTGCAGACAGGGACCATTTTACTTCCTCCCTTCCAAATTAGATGCCTTTGATTTCCATTTCTTGCTTAATTTCTTTGGCTAAGATTTTCAGTACTATGGCAAGTAAAAGTGGTGAGCATGGGTCATCCTTGCCTTGTTCATGATCTTAAAGGAAAAGCTTTCAGTTTTTCACCATTGAGTATGATGTCAGCTTTGGGCTTGTCATATATGGTCTTTATTATGTTGAGGTATATTCCTTCTATACCTAGTTTGTTGAGAGTTTGTATTATAAAGCATTGTTAGATTTTTTCATATGTTTTTTCTGCATCTTTTGAGATGTTCATATGATTTTTATTCTTCATTCAATTAATGTTGTGTATCACATTAATTGACTTTTGTAGGTTGAAACATGCTTGTATTCTAGGGATAAGTCATCCCACTTGGTCACAGTGTGTAATTATTTTAATATGCTTCTGGATTTGATTTACTAGTATGTTATTGAGGGTTTTTGCCCTGTATTAATCAGGTATTTTAGCATGTAGTTTTCTTTTCTTGTGGCGTTTTGTCTGGCTTTGGTAGAAAGGTAAGGTTGGCCTCTTGAAATGAGTTGAAGGGTGCCCTCCTCCTCAATTTTTTTGGAAAAGCATTGACATTAATTCTTTAAATGGTAGAATTCATCAGTGAGGCCATCTTTGTTGGGAGGTTTTTGATTACTGATTCAATATCTTTATTGGTTATACATCTACTCATACCTTTTATTTCTTCATGATTTAGTCATGGCAGATTGTATGTTTGTAGGAATTTATCCATTCTTCTAGATTGTCTAATTTGTTGGCATATAATTGTGCTAGTAGACTCTTATGATCGTTTTTATTTCTGTGGCATCAGTTGCAATGTCTCTTCTTTCATTTCTGATTTTATTGATTTGAGCTTCTCTCTTTTTTCCTTAGTCTAGCCAAGTGTTTGTCAATTTTATCTTTTCGAAAAAAACAACCCAACTCTTAGTTCTGTTGATTTTTTCTATTGTTTTTCTATATTCTATTTTGCTTATTTCTGCTCTTATCTTTGTTGTTTCCTTCCTTCTGCTAACTTTGGGCTTAGTTTATTCTTCTTTTTCCAGTTCCTTGAGGTGTAAATGTAGGTTGTTTATTTGGGATCTTTCTTCTTTTTTAATGTAGGCATGCATCACTATGAACTTCTTCTTTAGTAATGCTTTTGTGGAATCCCATAAATTTGGTATGTTGTGTTTTTGCTTTTGTCTGTCTCAGGAATTTCTTTTTTGATTTCTTCTTTGAACAAGTGGTTGTTCAAGGGTTGTTTATTTTCACATTTGTGAATTTTCCTTCTATTGATTTCCAGTTTCATTTCATTGTGGTCGGAAAAGATACATGGTATGATTTCAATCTTCTTAAATTTGTTAAGATTTGGTTTTTGACCTAACGTCATCTAACCTGGACAGAGATCTGTGTGTGCTTGAGAAGAATGTGTATTCTATTGTTGTGGGGTGGAATGTTCTGTACATGTGTTAGGTCCCCTTGCTCGATAGTGTTATTCAAGCCTTTTATTTATTGATTGAGCTTATGTGAAGATGTTCTTGTCCATTATTGAAAATGGAGAATTGAAATCTCTACCATTGTTGTATTTCTGCTTATTTTTCCCTTCAGTTTTGTTAATATTTGCTAAATATATTTAGGTACTATGACACTGGGCACATATATATTTCTAATTATTATATTTTCCTTTTATCATTATATAACGTCCTTCTTTGTCTCTTGTGACTATTTTTCACTTAAAGTCTAATTGGTCTGATGTAATATTGCCACCCATGATCCTTTTTGGTTATTGTTTATACCGACTTTCCTATCTTTTCATTTTCATCTCATATGTGTTCTTTTTTCCCCCTTTTTAAAATTTTTTATTTCATTTTATTTTATTATGTTATGTTAATCACCATGCATTACATCATTAGTTTTTGATGTAGTGTTTCATGATTCATTGTTTGCAAAGTATAACACCCAGTGCTCCATTCAGTACGTGCCCTCTTTAATACCCATCACCTTAAATCTAAAATGACTTTCTTGTAGACAGCATGTAGTTGGGTCTTAATTTTTAATCCATTTAGTCACTTTATGTCTTTTGATTGGAGACTTAGTCCATTTACATTTCAAGTAATTATTGATAGGGAAGACTTTATAATTACCATTTTGTTAGTTATTTTCTGTAGGGTCGGTTAAACAATTTTAAAAAATCAATGTAGACAGATACTTTTGTAAGTTATCATAAACATGAATTACTAGGAAAACAACAAAAAATCAAACATGAAAAATAGAAGCCCTAATTACTATATCAAATTGCTATAAAAGTTTCTAAATACTTAATCTTAGTTTCTGTATTTATCTCTTGGAGAATGAGTAGTAGTTTGCAAACCAGCGTTGGCTAGTAGACCATATTTTGGGTAGCGTCAGTCTAGAAGGGAAGACAGAAATCAATCAACTAATAAAGCAAATGATTATCTTCGATCAAATTTTACTAACAGCTTTGATTAAAAACCATAAAATTATCTGTGACTTAGTTGCAGAGGGGAACAAGGTGGGATTTCTGAAGAGATGAACTCTGAGTTGAGGCTAATGCAAGAATGTGAATTAATCAGACGAAGAGTGTATTTTTACTAGAATCTAATGACAGTAAGAGAAATTCATGGAAATAGAACTACACGTGCAAAAATGTGGTGGTGGGAGGAACTAACTGTGTGTCTGGAACTGTGTTAAGCACTTTGTGTGTTTTTCTCATTTAATCTAAACAATCCTATAGAGTCATTCTTATCTTCTCACTCATGATTTCATGAGTTAAGCCAACCACTAACATGTCTCTTTTATATATAGTACAGATGAGAAACCTGAGGAGTACAGATGTGAAATAACTTACTTAAAGAGATTTTGCTAGCTGGTAAGGTGTAGCAGTTGGAGTTGGATTCCAAGACTACTGAGGCCACAGTCTGTGCTTTTACTCACTGTGCTATGCTACTATGATAGTAGCATATTTAATCCAAATAACCCACGATTTCAACCCTGGAGCCGTTTGCTGCTTAGCAATTCTAAAGAACCACCTTAATTTCACCATCTTCCGTGGTAAAGCTAGAATCTATAATTAGCTTTATCACACTCTTAACCATTTCCACTGAGAAAATGGATGGAGAACCGGAACATTCAGCGAGGCTAGTATTAGACCCCATAGCCATTTGTAGTACCTCTTAGAAGGAGAGGTACGTGGCTCGAATCAGAATTCGGTTCATCCATAAGTGAAAAACCTCAAAACAACAGTTGCTTCAGATTAGAATTTGTTTCTTTATCTTGTAAAACTCCACAGACAGGTAGTTCAGAACTCTATTCCACGAAGTCATCAAGGCCCCAGGCTCCTTCTCTCTTGCTGTTCTGACATTCATAGCAAGCCATCTCATGATCTAAGATGACTGCTTAGGCGCTGTCTTAGCTTCCCAGGGCGCTGAAACTGGCTTAACAATGGGAATTGATTGTTTTACAGTCTGGAGGCTAGAAATCTGAAATTAAGAAGTATGGTCATATTCTCTGTAAAGGATGTAGGAGAAAATCCTTCTTGCCTCTTTTAGCTTCCACTGTTGGTGGGCATTCTTTGATGTTCCTTGGCTTGTAGATACATCGCTCTGGTCTCTGCCTCTGTCATCACGTGGGTGTCTTCTCCCTGGATGTCTCTACATTGCCTTCCCTCTCTGCCTGCAGATGTATCTTCACATAGCTTCTCCCTGTATGTCTGTGTTCAAAGTTTCCTCTTCCTATGAGGACAGCATTCACCCTGGATTAAGGCCTACTCTCATGACCTTATCTTTACTTGATTAAATCTGCAAAGACCCTATTTCCAAATAAGGTCTCATTCACAGGTACTAGAAGTTAGGACTTCAACAAATCTTAGTTTGCAGGGAGGTACAATTTAACCCATAACAGGCTCCAACATCATATTTACATTCCATCCTGCAGAAGTAGTAAAGGAAGAAGGAGGCTATGCCCCTTTCTTTAAGGATACTTTCTATATGGTGTACAGAAAAATTTTGCTTACCCTGGACATACTTAGGGTGAGAGGGAGGTTGGCCAGCTTTGTGCACAGTGAAACTGGAGGTTCTGTTATTAAGGAAGAAGGAATGAACTGTATTGGGTGACAGTAAGCAGTCTTTGCCATGTGGTCTAAAATCGCTCTTCAAACCAGTTACACTGATTAGTTTCTCTCATCTACTGGATTTCAGTGTTTGATGCTCTTACAGAAAGTTACATAAGCATATCATCTGTTTTAGGCTGGGACAGAGATATATGGCTTTCTGGAAATTTCTAACAAGCCACTCCCATAGTGTGGTTATATAACTTAGTGACACGATCTTGAGCTAGTCAGTAAACTTCCCCACGTCTCAATTCCCTCATTTATAAATTTTTAAAAAAGATTTTATTTATTTATTTGACAGAGAGAGACACAGCAAGAGAAGGAACACAAGCAGGGGGAGTGGGAGAAGGAGAAGCAGGCTCCCCGCCAAGCTGGGAGCCTGATGCGGGCTCAATCCTAGGACCCTGGGATCATGACCTGAGCGGAAGGCAGACGCTTAACAACTGAGCCACCCAGGCACCCTCCCTCATTTATAAATTAAGGACAATATCTACCTCATACAATTGTTGTATGGCTTAAGCAGGCTATATATATATATGTATATATGTGTGTGTGTATATATATATATATATATATATATATACATATATATACAGTGGGTGTGTGAATCACAGTATGCTTAAGCAGGATATATATATAGTGTGTGTGTGAAAGTTCCTGGCATATATAAGGTAGTTTATAGCTACTTATTAAATATGAATCCAAGAAGGAAAAGATGGAAGGAAAGAGAAAAGGAAGGAGGAAGGGAAAGAAATTTTCTTTCTGGATAGAACATTCAAATAAAAAAAAAAACCAACCCTAATGTGAGGAAAATTTTCTTCAGTGTCCTTTTAAGTGAGTCATTGTTCTTCTGAGAAAATATTGATCTATTTGCTCTCAGCAGTTCTTTTGATGTGATATAAATCCCACACAGTTTGAATAATTATTTTAATAATTCTCAGACCATCAGTCAGAAAACAACCATTGATCAGATAACCTCACATAACCTGATCAGGTGGCAGCTACGGTATTGCAGCTAACCCAGAGGAGTGGTCCGAATGACTCCTTTGGCATTGTATACATATGTACTTAGCTTTTCTGGTAGACATTGTAGCAGAGTCTGCTAGTGGTGCCCCATATCCAGTTCCCTCTCTTTTCTATGTGGTTGAGTATTTAGTTGGGGCACATGACCATCTACCAAATGATTGTATTTCTCAGCCTCTCTTGACACTTGGTATGGTCATATGATCAAACCAATGAATATGAGCATAAGTAATGTGTGCAACTTCTGAGTCCTGCAAGGAAGAGGCATCTCTTTCCCTGCATCTCCTTTCTCCTCCTGCTGTCTGAGATATGGCTATAACACGGAGACTTCTTTGATGAGAGCAGTTTACTTAGGACAGCAGAGCATCAAGATAACTTGAGCCCTGGGTTCCTAATACCCTGGAGCTGCCATATCAGCCCAGTTCTGTTAAAACTTGGATTGCTACATGAACACAGATTATTTTGTTTAAACCACTATTATTCTGGCTTTTATTATAGTACCTGAACCTGTATTCTAAAAGATGCAAAATTTGTTACTTCAAAGTAGGCATTGGCTGAGTGGTACAAAAACACAGTTGCATTCTGGAAAGTTAGCTGCCATATTACACTGTGGAAAAATATTTGGAAAGCTGTCATCTGCAATCACTTGAAAAGTGGACCAAATGCTTAGGGAGACCAAAGCTCTAAAAGAAAAGGTAAAAAAAAAAAAATCAGGACGTTGGAATGTATTAGCTGTTTCTTTACTTCCTTCAGCAAAATTTTCAAGACAGATATGGATTCAGACTGGATTGAGTCAATGACCTGCAGAAACAGAAGGCAATACAACTTTCCTAAGAGAAGATCTCTCCACCTGGACCAGCAATCTAGGTTGACTAGGCATGGAGTAATTTAGGAAGGGTTGGAGGAATGAACTGCTTCTGCAGGCCAAACTGTAGCAGTGATAAAAGGTAGCTGTGAGCAGTAGGAGTGGCAAAAAGTTGGTTTTAGTTCCTTATGAGTCTCTACCATGCCTCTCAAGCAAGTCCAAAGAAAAATAATACATTTTTTCCAATGTTCAATAAAAGCATTATTACGAAACTTCAACTGTTTATCGATTCACACACACCATCTGTGTAAGAAGAATGTGCTTACTATGTAAACATAGCCTCAGATAAATTAATCTGGTTTAAAGATCCTTAAACCAAGGTGTGCAATCCCTAGGGCACAGGAAGAATTCCCTGTGGGTACCTGGACCCATATAAATTTAAGAGGGCCAATTTATAGATCTTAAACTTTCATGTTTATCTTCTCTAAAAACTCAATTACTTGAGAATTTCTCCATGGCCAAGAGTCATTGTATTTCTCCTTTGCTACTTTTTCTTTCACTACCCCTCTTCCACCTATAATCCTAGCATAGTGCAAATGTGTAATACTTTATGATCTTTATGGTAATTGATGACTAATACTAATGATAACCAGAAGACTTGTAATGAAACACTTAGACCATTGTGATTACAGGGCAAAAAAACCCCATTTAATGTCAATGAAGCGAAGCTTCAAACTTTGGTAGAACTATGGGCCTTTCAGTTTAAGTGTAAACAGTAATATTAGGTTATTTGAGGTGAAGAAACATACAAAGAAACTAACAATGTATGCTTGTCTTTTTTTTTCTTTCGATGAGCTTTAGGTTTACAGCAATGTTGAGCAGAAGGTACAGAGAGAGAGTTTCTATATACTTCCTGCCCTCACATGTACATCAGGGAGGCTCTACACACGTCGGAACATATCTTTTGAACCTCACAGACTCCTTGCCTCCTAGGGAAGGTCACAGTCAGGGAAAGGCAGGCATGGGACCTTGTAAAGTTCTGAGTCTAGGGCAGATGTCCCTCTTGCCTGGTCCTAAGGACAATTATTGGAGAAGAATAAGGTAAATTGAACTAATAAAACAAAGAGACAAGATAGAGAGAATACCAGAGATCTTCCAATTCCTGGTTTTAGTCTCTTCCAAGGCTCTGCTGTTTTTCTGCTCTAGTTTGTTTGTTTATTTGTTTGTTTTTTGACACTATAGCATTCTTATAAAACATTTCCCCATTTTTCTTAATCTAGTTTCATGTGGTTTGTGTTGCTTGTAATCAGTGAGACCTAACTAAGAAAACAAGGGCATCCAACTGGGAGACTTTGAACTGCCAATCCAATTAAAATTTTATTACCTGAATTTATAATGTGTTTACAAAGTGATTTCACATCCACTTGGTAATTTCCACAATACCCTGTGAGGTAAGAATCACTATTTCCATTTTGCAAATATAGAAATGAAAGCTCAACTAACTTGTTCAAACTTCTAAGCAAGATTTGCTTGTGGTGAAGTAAAAGACTTACGTATATTGCTCTCCAGACATTGGTGTGTGTGAGAAAGTATATCAGCAGGTGCTAACAGTGAAGTCAGGAGGACACCTCTTCCCATAAAAACTGTTAGCAACAAGGTAACAATAGATTAAGACATCATTTGTATTCATTTTCCAGGCAAATCTTTTGAAATATTCTTTGAAGAGAGTGCAAATGGCAAGAATAACAGAATTCAATTGTCAACGTCCCTTCCTTTGGTATCCTATACCAAGTGCTAAGCCAAAAGTACCCTTTCTAAGTGTGAGTGTGCAAGATGTAAATGCAAGAAGACTTTGTAGACTCAAGGGAAGTTGGGAGGGGGAAGAGAAGCAGGTGTTAAAGTTCTAACTGAGCTATGTGGGGATTCCTCAGAGTTTTAGGAATCCACAAATATCTGGTACTATTTCTAGTTACAGAAAGAAAGTGAAGATGTGATGTGTGGGCAAAGAACTCTTCTCTGGTTTTGAAAATATGCTTCCCTGAAAATGAGCTGGGGCAGGTGGACAGAGAATAAGTTCACTGGAAGTTAGTAGCTCTTCAGGATAACCCAAGAAAATGTGTGTGTGTGTGTCCCTCACGTTAACTAATATACTAAGTTTAGTATGGAAAAAGAGAGATCCCAGAAGGATAAGCACAAATAAAATAAATAATAAAGTTAGAATTATGACAATGCCTAGATGCAAGCTGAGGGTGGTATAGTCACTGTGGAAAACAGTATGGAGGTTCTGCAAAAAAATTAAAAATCGAAAGACCATATGATTGTTCACAGAACTAGAACAAATAATCATAAATTTTGTGTAGAACCACAAAAGATCCCAAATGGCCAAAGCAATCTTAAAAAAGAAAAACAAAATAGGAGGTGTCATGATTTCAGATTTCAAATATACTACAAAGATATAGTAATCAAAACAATGGTACTGGCACAAAAATAGACACACAGATCAATGGAACAGAGTAGAGTCCCGAAATAAACCCATAAGTTTATGGTCAATTAATCTATGACAAAGGAGGCAAGAATATACGAGGGGAAAAAGACAGTTTCTTTAACTAATGGTGGTGGGAATACTGGACAGCTACATGCAAAAGAATGAAACTGGACTACTTTCTTACACCATACACACATGCACACACACACACACACCTCAAATTGGTTTAAAGACCTAAATATAAGACCTGAATCCATAAAACTCCTAGAAGAAAACATAGGCAGTAATGTCTTTGACATCAGCTATAGGAACACTTTTTTAGTTATGTCTACTTTGGCAAGGGAAACAAAAGCAAAAATAAACTATTGGGAATACACCAAAATAAAAAGCTTTTATACAGTGAAGGAACCCACCAACAAAGCAAAAAGACAATCTACTGAATAGAAGGAGATATTTGCAAATGACGTATCTGATAAGGGGTTAATATCCAAAATATATAAAGAACTCATACAACTCAACATCAAAAAATCAAATAATTCAACTAAAAATGGACAGAGAACATGGATAGATATTTTCCCAAAGAAGACATACAGATGGCCAACAGACACATGAAAAGATGCTCAACATGACTTATCATCAGGCAAATGCAAATCAAAACCACAGTGAGATATCACCTCACACCTGTCAGAATGGCTAAAATCAACAACACAAGAAACAAGTGTTTGTGAGGATGTAGAGAAAAGGGACCCTCACACACTGTTGGTGGGATTGCAAATTGGTGCAGCCACTGTGGAAAACAGCATGCGGGTCCTCAAAAAATTAAAAATGGAATTACCATATGATTTGGTAAATTCCACTACTGGGTATTTACCCAAAGATATCAAAAACACATTCGTAAAGATATATGCATTCTTGTAGTTATTGCAGCATTATTTATAATATCCAAGATATGGAAGCAACCCATTTACCCATTGATAGATGAATGGATAAAGAAGTTGTGGCATATATAAAATGGAATATTACCTAGGCATAAAAAGAATGAGATCATGTCATTTGCAACAACATGGATGGATCAGAGAGTATAATGCCAAGTGAAATAAGTCAGTCAGAGAAAAGACAAATACCATATGATTTCACTGGTATGTGGAATTTAAGAAACAAAACAAATGAACAAAGAAAAAGGGGGACAAACAAAAAAACACACCTTTGAATATAGAGAACAAGCTGGTGGTTGCCAGAGGGGATGTAGGTGGAGGACTGGGTGAAATAGATAAAGTAGATTAAGAGTACACGTCTCGTGATGAGCACTGAGTAATGTATAGACTTGTTGAATCATATTGTATGCCTGAACTAATAAAACCCTGTATGTTAATTATACTTGAACGAAAAAATCAAACAAACAAACCTCAGTAGTAACATGGCATCACAGGTGTGGCTATTGATTAAATAGCAAAGAGCAGCTTCTTAGGGGCTCCTTAGTAAGGGTTCAGGAGCCAGCTTTATGGGGATGAGGGATTGGGGATGAGAGGTGATGAAGAAGGGGCCTGATAAACCAGCCTTGTTTATTTTGAGAACTGGAGTTGGAGGTGCTGAAGAAGGAAAACACACCTATCATGGGAGGAAGGAAAATGAGAAGATCAGGCTCATGTACATCAAATGTTACTCAACAAAATAGTGCCACTTATATGTAAATGTATGGTAGTAGCAGGGTTATTTCTCATAGTCTTAGGAATTTGTACTTTTGGCGCCATCCTTTGACCTCTGTGGGGATGATAGTGGGTAGCAACCCATTGCAGGTTGCTTTCATCAGGACTCATCCATCACAGGCACTCCTTGGAGGCTTTTCCGTGTTCGTCCCCCTGCACTCCTCAGCTTTTTGGGATGTTTCTAAAGCCCATTCCCTACAACCTTTCAACACCATTATCCCTCCAATTCTGTGAGGGGCTCTGGACATTGGAAATAACATAAATTGGGTTGTGACTCTTGGACCTTTTAGTACAAAACCAAGAATACTCTCAAGCAAGTCATTACTCTTTTCCCTTTTATCACCATTCAAAAATTTCTCATTCTTCAAGGCTGCAGTAATGTGTCAACTTAAACGCTATGACCAAATCATCAATTATGTTTTTTGCTTGGCTTTTTCACCTTTTTTATTATCCCCATTAAGATATGAATTAGAAATATAGAGTCAGACCTCTTTTCCTGTCAGTTGCTCAAATTAGCTTGTGTATTAACATAACTCAAATTACAGCACATTTTGTAAATATTTAAGAAGATGAAGATTATCAAAGGCATTCATGAAGTTCCCTATTGTAAATAGTACATACTAATGTACTATATAAAGAGATCCATGTAGACCTTGTTCCTTGTTTTAGGAGATTGTAATCACAGATGGAACTGTAAGAAATTTTCCATTTTTATAAATTAATACAAACTAGAGAATATGGGTATTGAAAAAAAGTTCTTTAATCTATAAAAAGACCCTGAGATGTCAGGGCTGTCTTTGATGATGAGAACAGAATTACATAATGTTGGATGAATATGTGTATGTGTGTACACCAAGCTATTTACTCATACTTAAATACCTTATACGGGTATTACTTACACCCTCTAATAATAATAATCAGCCTTAATTGAATGTTTATTCTGTGTTGGGTAGAATTCTAAATGCTTTATTTATATTGTCTCTTTTAGTTCAATTAAATGGCCTATTCAACAATAGGTTGGACATTTTTTTCTCAATTTACAGATGAGGTAACTGAGGTCTAAGGGATGAGGTAATTTGGCCAAGATTAGATAGTGATAATTAATTGGTAGGCTTCTTAGACCTTCACACAGAGGTCAAGCAGACTCCAAAGTCCCCACATAACACAGTCCAACTATAAAGTATAAACATATTCAATATTAGATAGAACTGTTGCATGCAAAGGTGATACCTTAAGCTCATTTTTTTTCTGAGCCTGCTCTGGCCTTCTTCAGTGTTTCCTTCCAGTTCTGTCATCCTGGGCTAATACTGCTCCTTGCCATCTTGACTGCATGGCCTACATCTGTGTTTCCCAGATTGTGCTCTATTTTCCACTTGCTGCAGAGTCATCTGGGGAGTTGGGGTCTACCACAAATCTGCTGAATTTTAATCTCTAGGAGTGAGATCTGAGAATCTGCATCTTATTGATCACTCCAAATGATTTGCATGCATATGAACCATTGGGAACCATCAGATAGGTGTTAAATTTTACCACACCTAACGTATCTTATATAATATTTGAGGAGTAAGAGCTAGGAATGAGGATAAGAGAATGAAGGGAGTGGAGCTACATTACATACTCAATGTACATAAATACATACAGAAGCACCCCAGATTTCTCATGTTCATTTTATAATACCCTTAGTAATCTGGAACCCAGCTTCAAATTCAGAAATAAATTAGAAACCAAACAGCAGCAACAAACCAAAGTTCCCTAATTGGCAGGGAGGCTAACAAAAGTGAGCCACCCTTGACACAGAGCCTGCTGTTTTAGAACTGTAAAATCCCGTTTTAAAAATTTCACAAAGCAGGCTATTTAGTGTCCTCTGTTAAATGTTAGCCCTTTCTATGTTTATAATGAACCAGATTAGAAGAAGTTAAGTAGAAAGATGGCTATCCGAAGAAGAATCGCTATTCAGAGAAAGTGGGCAGCAGAAGCAGGGGCTTCATCAGATATAGAAGTATTCGGTTAAGTCAGCGAGTAGAAAATATCCTACTTGTCTCAGTGAGCATCAAAGGAATCACTACTTGGCACACAAGAATCGATGCTTAAAATAATGATTCCAAATCTCAGCTGCTCTTTGGTTGAAACTTTGGATTTGTCTTTGACTTCCATCTTTCTTCCACAACGTGTATCTATTCTGTCAACAAATCCCATTGCTCCTGCCTTCAACATATACCCAGAACTAAACTACTTCTTACCACACCACTACTGCCCTAATCCAGGTTACCATCATCTCTCTCCTGGATTATTGAAACAACCTGCTAAATGGTCTTCTGGAATTTGTCCTCGACACTTAGAGTCTATTCACAATATAGCAGCTGGAGTGATCTGGTAAAAACTAAAGTTAGATTGTATTACTTCTTTGCATAAAAACTTCCAATGGTTTACCATCTCTTATAGAATGAATTCAAAGTTCTTACTTTGACCCAAGGCCCCTTACAACAACCTAAGCCCCATTATCTCCTTCAGCTAATCTCGTTCTACTTTCCCCCCTGATCACTCTGCCCCCATACAGTAGCCATCCTACTGTACCTGGAACACGCCAGACACCTCAGAGCTGAAACACTTGTTTCTTTCCTGGGACGTTTGACAGTTCTTTTTTCCCTTTACTCAAAATTTTCCCAGTGAAAAATTTCCTGACGTCGTATTTCAAATGATAATCATCTTCACACAGCTTATCCATCTTCTGTGCTTTATTGTTCTCCATGGTACTTATCTATTTACTCCCAATGAGAAATGAGGCTGGGCTAGGAGTCTTAATTCTTCTTCTCTGTGTACCGTCAGGCTAAGGAGGGCCCTATTGGTGTGGGGAAGCTTTGAGGGACTGCTTTACGGAGTCTCAGTTGGAGATCTGAGGCAATAACCACAGGCCTAGGTCATTTACATAACAACTCCTCTTCATTCACTGAGTCAGAGCTTGATGAGAAAAATTGAGAAACACACATCTGATAGTTTCACTCTGCTCTCCTTCTTCCCCACCTTCTCCCTATAATTTCCCAGGCCAAAGAGGATGGCTCCTTTATCTTCTTTATGTAAAACTCTATGGTCAATCCTTCAAACTCTATGGTTTACCCCAAATCAGGCCTACCACCTGTTTTTGTGTGCCCACAGGCTAAGAATGTCTTTCTCCTTTTGACATGGTAGAAAAAAAACCCCAATAATAATATTTTGTGACATGTGAAAATTATATAAAATTCAAATTTCAGTGTCCATAAATAAAGTTTTATTGGAACATAGCCATGCCCATTCATTATGTATTGTCTATGGCTCTTTTGTGTCCCAATGGCAGATTTGAGCAGTTGCCACAGAGACTGAATGGTCTATAAAGCCCCAAATGTCTCATCTCTGGTCCCTTACATAAAAAATTTGTTGACCACTGATATAATAGAATGTCTCTCTGATTCAGGATAGGAAAGAATTTCTTAAGACATGAAAAGCACTAGTCACAAAGGAAAAGACTGATGAATTGAATCATGGTAATATTAATCCTACATGGAGATTGGGACAAGACAGGAAAGAGAAAAAAGGAATAACTACATAAAGAGACGATATTTAAATTGAAGTCTGAAAAATTTTAAGCACATGTCACTCTTCGTGCAGCTCTTAAAATCAAAGCCCAAAACACATGCAAAGAGGATAGATGACAATTTGTTTCTTAAAAAGACCATTTAAAGGCATAGTTACAGATTTTCTTTTCACTTTAAAGAAAGAAAAGCTCAGAGATTTTATTTTCCTACATAAAAATTGTAGTAGTTGTCAAATTTTTTAGAACTTAAGAACAGATTTTATGTCTCTGCTGCTGACACTACTGTAGGCACTGGATTGCTCTTTGCTAGGCAGGATATCTTCCTGCCTGATACATTCCAGATCTGACCTTGGGGTTCCCCAGTATGGCCTCAGGGATGAACACCACATCTTAAATCTAGAAAGAAAAAATTGCCACAAAATGTCAGTTTGTTCAGGAATTTGGAAACACCTGGGGGGTTCCTCAGGTAAACAAACAATGATCTATTCGTCATGACATACGTCTTCTAAAAGGTTTGTAGTTTTGTCTTCCATCTTTAAGATTTTAACATGGATTTGATTTTATTTTGTGTATAACTAGATGACCAATTATCCTGGTGGCATTTATGGAATGGTCCTCCTTTCACAGCCTTCTGTAAAGTCTGCTCTGCCAAAAATTGAGAATCCATTTTCATGTGGAATCTATCTAGTCCTTTCACTCTGGTGTATTTGTCTTTTCCTGTGCCAGTATCTCATTGTCTTTATTACTACAACATTATAAGAAATTTCTAGATTTTGTAGGCAGGTCTCTCTGATCTTATTATCTTTAGACCTGTCGTTGCTCTATGCCACCCTTTGAGCTTCCATATAAATTCTAAAGTGATTTTTGTCAAATACTATCAAGAACCCATTTGGGATTTTGATCATCATAGCTTTGACTTTTTTATTTTTTTAAAAAAAAATTATTTATTTATTTGAAAGAGAGAGAGAGAGAGAAAGAGCAGAGGCAGGGGAGGGACAGAGGGAGAGGGAGAGGGAGAAGCAGACCCCGAGCTGAGCAGGGGCTGCCCCAGAGCTCTGGGGCTCGATCCCAGGACCCCAGGATCATGACCTGAGCCAAAGGTAGACACTTAACTGACTGAACCACCCAGGCACCCCAGCTTTGACTTTTTAAACCAATTTGTAGATGTTGGCACTTTTGTGATATTAGGACTTCCTGTTTCCTTTAAAAACTTTTATTATGAAAAGTTATCCACCACCCAACTTTAACAAACAACATTTTGACATATTTGTTTCACCAATCCTCTAATTACTTTTTTTACTTTTTTATTTTATTTTATTATGTTACGTTAATCACCATACATTACATCATTAGTTTTTGATGTAGTGTTCCATGACTCATTGTTTGCGTATAACACCCAGTGCTCCATTCAGTACGTGCCCTCTTTAATACCCATCACCAGGCTA
>NC_138373.1:125052526-125076782 GCF_054177405.1 Leptonychotes weddellii
CCAGGTGGAGTCTCCAAACCCAGCACATCCCTGCAGTGTGCTCCCGTGCCCCTCCTCCCAGGGGAGGAAGGTGAGTCTCCCCGGATCTGCCGCTTGTTGGGTCCCTGCTGGAGGAGCAGTGGCCTAACTGTGCTGCGGATCACGGTTTATGGCAACCCCGAGCTGAGAGCCCGCGCCTCGGCTCCGTCTCTGCAGCCGGCTTCCCCGCTCTGATACCTGGGAGCTCTGCCACACTCAGGCACCCCCAATCTTTCTGTGACCCGAGGGTCCTGAGACCACACTGTCGCAGCGAGGATTACACCCCCTGCTTAGTCACTGGGGCAACGTCCCTCAGCAGAGCTGACTTCTAAAAATTCTGATTTTGTGTTCCCTGGCTCTATCCCTTGCCAGTAGTGGCCCCCTCCCCCGCCATCTATCCTCCCAAATATTGCCTCGGATTTACTTCTCCGCACGTCCTACCTTCCAGAAAGTGGTCGTTTTTCTGTTGAGAGAGTTGCTGCTATTCTTTTCTTTGATCTCCTGTTGAGTTTGTAGGTGTTCAGAATGCTTTGATCCTTATCTAGCTGAAATTCTGGGACCAGATGAAATTTAGGTCTCCTACTCCTCCGCCATCTTGCTCCTCGTCCCTCTAATTACTTTTGCTGACGTGTTTCAAAGCAAATCCTGGAACTGTGTCACTTCAATCCCTAAATATATCAATATGTATCTCAAAAAGGGGAAAGCATTTTCTCACATTACCCCCATGCCATTATCATATCTTATATAATTAT
The DNA here is from genome assembly GCF_054177405.1 of Leptonychotes weddellii. Lineage (NCBI taxonomy): Eukaryota > Metazoa > Chordata > Mammalia > Carnivora > Phocidae > Leptonychotes > Leptonychotes weddellii. The sequence continues at coordinate 125,053,297 of NC_138373.1, forward strand.
AAATAATTTTTATTATGATCTAATATTCAGTTCACAGTCAAGTTTCCCCAATTATCCAAAAATGTCTTTTTTTGCAGTTGATTTGAATTAGGATCCAAGCAGGCTACTCTCACCGTATTTGGTTATTAGATCTTTTAGGTTATTTCTAGTGTAGAATCGTCCTCTCTCCTTTGGTTTTTCATGCTATTGACTTGTTAAAGAAACTGGATCAGGTGTCCTGAAGAATTCTGCATTTGGCACATTTCTTCCTATGATGTCCTTAACTTGTTTCTCCATCTGTGGTATTTCCTATGGAATGGAATTTAAATGTGGAAACTTAGAATTAGTTTTAAATTATTTTGGCCAGAAATACCATAGATAATTCTGTGTATTTCTGACACATGTAGTATTTCCTATTACATCACATCAGATGACATATCAGGCAATGTCATCTCACTTTGATATTATTAAGATTGCTCTATAGTGTAAGTGGTGATAGCCTGATCCCTTCATTTCATAGTTTCCCATCAACCATTAATCTAATGTTATTACCTCCATCGATGACATTATCCTGCATCAGTTAGTTCATTAGGATTTATAAATGGCAAGTTTCTAATTCCATCATTTTATCTGCATTTATTAACTGGTATTTTTGATGAATAGAATGACCTGTTCTCATCCACCAAAGATACTTGATTACTCTGAAATATAATTCACCCAAGAAAGGCAGGATAGAATGCATAATTACACCCCTTTTATTATGAATTTATGGAGTAATGATTCGGTGCTCTTACACATTTCCACAGTGTCTAATGAGTTCTGTTTTACTGTCCGTCTGTTCCTCCCACCCTTTGTAAAAGCATCATTATGAACTCATTATCCACTAATACGTTCATGACTTTTTACCAAATTGTTGGATTTGGTCTATAGGCCATTGTCTGTTGTTCCCTGTTCTAGATGGAGGCTACTCCATAAATCTGATTCCCAGGGGAGAATAGCACAGAGCAAAGCCCCCAGCTGATCCACAAAGGATATCCGGCATGTGAAAAAATAATAAGACGTGTTATTTCAAGCCATTAAGATTCTCTTTCAAGTTAAAGCATAACCTAGTCCAATTTGAGACACCAGTTTTGTTTTTAAATGGTAAGGCAGCAGTGAATAACTAGAAGACAAGAGTTAATGGAAAGAGAAAGGAAAAGGAAAGCTGAGAAAGGACCAGGAATTTGGACTGAAAGTTAAAGAGCTCATTAAAATTTTGACAGATTATTCATTCTTTTCATCTGAACTCCGTATCTTTAAATCAATCATCTGCCTATTTGCAGGTTTAACCACATATCTTCTACTCTTTCTGGGATGCTAGAATGTTGATTGTTTCAATTTTTTTTTTTAAAGAAAGTCATAGAAGGATTTTAAGTAAATCTGAAAACTGCGTCAGAAAGTCAAGCAGGCCAAAATAAGGAGCTCTGTTAAGAGACATTCCATCAACAAAAATATCTCTTCTCTTCTCTGCCATGGCAACTCCAAAATAGTAAAGAATATGTAATATGCAGTATCCTTATTTGAACCAGGATGCTGAGAATTGTGCAGCCAGCAAGTGTCTATTTTGGTGGCAAGCAGGGGCAGATTCTGAAGACACCGCACTGATTCTGTTGCATTGCTGGAACTTTCTCGGTTGTTAGTGGCAGGGTTCCAAGGATGCTCAACGGATCCACTTTCCAATGGCTTAAAGCCGTATATTCACCTTGTGCGTCTTTGTAGTCGTCGGAGCCCTGATTCTAACACGGTTGGTGTGTGTTAAAAACCCTTTTTCTCTGGACGTGCCAGAGCAGGAAAGAGAAGAGATGTTTGTGGTGATAAAGGTTGCACTTGTTAGAGCCTCTTGCCCTAGAAGTGTTGGTGAGCAAACAGTCCTTATTTGATCATTTTTGGGGTGAGGGAAATGAAAATAAGTTGTGCGCACAGGCTCTAATTCCCTCAGGGCAGCCGAGTGGGGGAGAGAGGCTCTTTGGAAAACCTACAGTTTATTCTTACAAAACAATGTAGCCTCTAAGAAGTTGAAAACATTTGGAGAAAGTACAGAAATGAAAAGCATTATTGTGTGAAGTTCAAAATCTTAAGAAAAAAAAAGGTGTTCTATAAATGTCTCAGACTTTACTTTTGCCTTGGAAATCCTCTGGCCTACAATAATACGATTTGTTTAAAATATGGCACTTAAATATTTAAATGTAGCAGGCCCTATGTGTTTAATTTCTTTGTTTAACTGATGCATAGTTTCCCAACTATGTAGTGACTGGTGTAAAGTGTTCTATATTTATGTGCTTCAGCTTTCCGGAATATTTGGGTACTGGCCTTAAATATGTACAGTATCATTCCTTTGCAGCAGTGTTGACAATGCCCAAATATATTAATGTTATACCTCCATAGTCTACTTTTCTGAAGCATGGTTAACGATGAGAAAAGTAAATTAAATTATCAAGTAGTTTATAAAAACTGCAGGGACCACAGAGAATTACAAGGTTAAATTTCCATTTCACTATGTAGAATGTCAGATGCCTGGTGAAAATTTTTTATTTATATTTTAAACAATTATGACTTTGGTATATGGATTCTTTATGCAATATCAATATGCATTCTGATGGAATTATGGTCATTAAATAGCATGAAACATGGAGCGAGGCCTTAAGAATTTAAATAATAATCATTTTTTAATAGCTGCTTTTCTATCAGAAGCAATGGGGAAAAAAGTTTTTGGAGGAAAAAGAAGTGAAATGTTACTCTCCAGTGAATGCTTTTATACAAAATGAATCTGTCTTCTAACAAAGGTTTGACTATACTGATACCCTGTGGCACTGAGATTGTTTTTAAGTGTAGAAAAGAGAATGTGAGGAGCGCCTGGGTGGCTCAGTCAGTTAAGCCGCTGCCTTCGGCTCAGGTCATGATCCCGGGGTCCCGGGATGGAGCCCCGCATCGGGCTCCCCGCTCAGCGGGAAGCCTGCTTCTCCCTCTCCCTCTGCCTGCCTCTCTGCCTACTTGTTCTCTCTCTCTGTCAAATAAATGAATAAAATCTTTAAAAAAAAAAAAAAAAGAAAAGAGAATGTGGATGCCACGGTCTTGTCACGACCTCTCTGGATACATGGAACCTCTCCCTGGGGCTGACCTTCACTGGAGTGAGGTCAATGACAAGAATTTGGCCTTGAAGAAATCATAAATTGACGAGCAAGCAGAGAATATGAAAGAGCACATTTTCTATCAGTCAACCTTTATTAGCCCCGAGGAAGAGAGCATATGTTTAGAAAAAACAGTCCACTCCTCACAATTGGGGCCCAAGGCAAAAATGAATGAAAGAATAGTAAAACAGGCTAAGAGGCAAGAGAGAGCTAAGGAGAGTTTATATTATAAAGCACATACTGAATTTCATAATGTACAATGTTCAAAGCAAGCATGATTTTAAATGATACAGATGTTTCAAGATATATAGCATTTTGTGGTTCTAAAACTCTTAGGGAGCTGTGTAGCTAGTTCAAATAGTGTGATATAATGTTTCTGTGTATTCTATAGGAGACCATTAATCCAAAAGATTCTGTATGGCTTCCTAAAACACTTTATCAACCATTGGAAGATCCAATTGTCCAACAACCATTGTTCCTCCCCAAATCCATATGTTGAAGTCCTAAACCCCAGTGTTTCAGATTGTGACTATATTTGGAGATGGGACCTTTAAAGAGGTGGTTAAATTAAAATGAAGTCCTTAGAGTGGGCCCAAATCCAATCTGACTGGCATTATTCCTTTCTCAACTCCTGGCTGGGTCAACTTGTCTTCTTGTACAACTACCCCCTTGGCCCCTAGGCTTGGTGTGCGGATTAGAAGCCTGGATTTGGTGTGCGTGTTTGACCTTAATTCCAATTTTAGACAACCTGCTGGCTTTTGGTAATCCAGTCTACCCTCGCAGCTTTGAACAAGACCATCCAAACCGCCCCCCGCCATAGGTCTGCCATGGGCATGCCCCACACTCTGATTTCACCTTATATGTAGTAGATTGAGATCACCTTTTCCAGAATGCTGCCTTAATTGACCTTCCTCTGGTCTGGTGTACCACATAACCATCCACAAAAGTCTATCTTTTTTTTTTTTTAAATTTTTTATTGTTATGTTAATCACCATACATTACATCATTAGTTTTTGATGTAGTGTTCCATGATTCATTGTTTGTGTATAACACCCAGTGCTCCATGCAGAACATGCCCTCTTCAATACCCATCACCAGGCTAACCCATCCTCCCACCCCCGTCCCCTCTAGAACCCTCAGTTTGTTTTTCAGAGTCCATTGTCTTTCATGGTTCATCTCCCCCTCCAATTTCCCCCCTTCATTCTTCCCCTCCTGCTATCTTCTTCCTCCTTTTTTTTTTTTTTTAACATATATTGTATTATTTGTTTCAGAGGTATAGATCTGTGATTCAACAGTCTTGCACAGTTCACAGTGCTCACCATAGTACATACCCTCCTCAATGTCTATCACCAGCCACCCCATCCCTCCCACCCCCCACCACTACAGCAACCCTGAGTTTGTTTCTTGAGATTAAGAATTCCTCATATCAGTAAGGTCATATGATACATGTCTTTCTCTGATGGACTTACTTCACTCAGCATAACACCCTCCAGTTCGACCCATGTCATTGCAAATGGCAAGATCTCATTCCTTTTGATGGCTGCATAATATTCCATTGTATATATATATCACATACAAAAGTCTATCTTAAAAAATAAAAATCATCATCTTGTTGGAAAGTTTGATGTTTATAATCACAGCAAACTTTCTTAACCCCTGAATATCTTCCTTCCTATGCATTTAAAATGCAAACAATGGCTATAACTTCATGATGCAGAAATATGCAAATATTTGATGTTCTGCAGTTGAATAAAAGTTCACTTTTCTCTATTTTTTTCTTTAGAATCCATTCTTAGTCTTAGGACTAGTAAAGAATAGATGGACGGGGCGCCTGAGTGGCTTAGTTGGTTAAGCGTCTGCCCTCGGCTCAGGTCATGATCCCAGGGTCCTGGGATCGAGTCCCGCAACAGGCTCCTGGCTCAGTGCTGAGTCTGTTTCTCCGTCTGTCCCTCTGCCCTGCTCTCTCTCTCAAATAAATAAGTAAAATCTTAAAAAAAAAGAATAGGTGGACATTCTTGGATACCAGATTTTCAGGAAGACTCAAAGAAGTATTGCTTGGTTTCTTTCGGAATTGTGGTAAAGCAGTGGATGCTTGTTAGATCCAGGAGCTGGGTGGGAGGAATAGTGCCCCAAAGTACTCACAGTTCATAAAGGCATGAACTGAAAAGATGAGCTAGCAGGGCAGCAGCAACAGGTCACAAACACATGTGGGTAAGAAATAGAACTTGTAACGTTTTTCTCTGATTGAAATTAATATCCATTTTGAGCGCTGGTTACACAGAGCAGCTGAAACATCATCTAAGTCAATTCAGGGTTACACCATCATTTCCTCAAGCTTGTGGCCAATTTCTGGTTTATGGAGTATCAGTCCAGCAGTGTGAAGGCTTTACATCTTGCCTTGGTTGTTCTGACCAATTCATCCAGGAATGTGCTAAGATGGACATTATCTATCTGGTCCTGTTCATCAGTCCTTGCAGGTTGCAGCTAAACTGTCCCTTGCTCAACCCTAAGAGACTCTTAACTATAGAAAACAAACTGAGGGTTGATGGAGGGAGGTGGGTGGGGGATGGGTTAAATGGGTGATGGGTGTGAAGGAGGGCGCTTGCTGTGATGAGCACTGGGTGTTGTAGGCAAATGATGAATCACTAAACTCTACTCCTGAAACCAATATTACACTGTATGTTAACTGACTAGAATTTAAATAAAAATTTGAAACAAACGAAAAAATAAACTATCTCTTGCTCATCATGGTCTAGTGGGGAAGAGAAACTTTTGGTGGCTAGTTGTCCCCTCTGTGGCCGTGGGATCTCTACAAGTTCTCTTAGCCTCTCTCTGCCCCTACATTCCCTGTGACCAATATTACTCCACTGGTCCTGTGCCTTACTGAGCCCTGGATCTCAGAGTCTCCGTGTAACCTCTGAGAAAGGGAACTCCAAGAGTCTCTCATTATCTATCTCCCTCACTCTTCTGCCCCAAATCCTGGATTTGGTCTGTGGGTAATGTCAGGGCATGAGAGTCCGGTAGAGACCCAGAATCCACATTCTTGTCTTCCGTTCTCTGAGTCATTATCTTTCTCAGACCTGATTTCCAAAGTGAGCCATAAACACTGCCTCTAGTTGATAGTATGATCTCACAAGGATACTATTTATAGCACATATTTATGCCCTAAGCTCTTTATTTAGCTACTTTTGAAGTTATAAAGCCCAGGTCCTAGAAACTAAAAAGTTACAAAATTTGACACTTTTGTTGTTTATTATTCTAAACTGCCTAAACTGCTGTCTAAATGGAAGAGTGGGTCATATGTGAACAGAAAGTACGGAAAACAGAAATCAAGCCAACCAAAACACACAAAATTAGTGACTTATAACAAAACTAAGAGAGTCCATAGAACTGAAACTTAACTACTAACTCAAGTCCGATAGCCAAAAGTTGGTTGCCAAAGCTCAGAAGATAGTCCAAAACCTAGATAGGTTATCTATCTATCTACCTACCTACCTACCTACCTATGTCTTCTCCCCACACCACCCCTCCTCCACCCCTCCCCAATGAACCTAGAAAGGTCTAAACAGGCATGAATTAAAAATGAAGTATAGTCATCAGTGACAATGAGAAAGGACCAGAAACGGGGCTAGAATAATTTTAAAGATTCTTTAAAGGCAAGGAATTCTTGCCTCTGGTTTGTATTCAGGTCCTGTGGTCATGAATCAGGGGCAAGTTTTGAGTAGTAAAGGTAGAGAGTGGCAACCACATCAATCTACAAATGTCAAATGGAGCCAACTTAGATCCAGATATGACCTATAGCAACACCAAGAATGAGTTCATTCTTTTTTTTCCAAAGATTTTATTTATTTGTCAGAGAGAGAGAGAGATACAGAGAAAGAGAGAGAGAGAGCACAAGCAGGGGGGGAGCGGCAGGCAGAGGGAGAAGCAAGCTCCCTGCTGAGCAAGGAGCCCAATGTGGGATTTGATCCCAGGACTGTAGGATTCATGACCTGAGCCGAAGGCAGACACTTAACTGACTGGGCCACCCAGTCGTCCCTGAGTTCATTCTTTTAAACTTAAAACTTTATAATGACAAAACAATGGATTAAGAATGACTAGAATCACACTGAAGAATAGATTTACAGTTTACATAGACTAAGAGTGGTGTGGCTCAGTGGTTATGAACATGGACCCTAATGTCCTCTATAGCTTGAGCTAGAAACTTACTTTTTCATCTTGAGGAAATTGTACAGAACTCATTCATTGCTTGTTTTTTATTGCTGTGTTACAACATTGTTTCTTTGGCTCCAAGAGCATTGAAGACTTCTTGGTTTTGTCATTTCTTGTCCAAGTTTTGTGAGCACTCTAATGGGAGATGGAGGTTCTTTAAGTCTATATATTGCATTTAAAAACAAAATATAATTGACCTTTGAACAATGCAGGGGTTTGGGGCGCAGTCCCCCCATCAGTCGAAAGTCTACATACAACTTTTGACTCCCTCCAAACTTAACTACTAATAGCCTGCTGTTGACCAGAAGCCTTACTGATAACATAAACAATCAATTAACATGTATTTTGTATGTTATACGTATTATATACTGTATTCTTACAATAAAGTAAGCTAGAGAAAAGAAAATGTTATTGAGAAAAACAAAATAGAGAAAATACATTTACATTACTGTATTTATTGAAAAAAATCCACTTCTAAGTGGACCTGTACAGATCAAACCTCTGTTGTCCAAGGGTCACTTGTTATGGAAATACATGGACTTGGTGTAGTAGAGAGTTTATTTGGGAGCCAGATAAACTGGGGTTACAACATTGACTCTAGCATGTTATCCATGTGTCCTTGGGTAGCATTATTTTATATAGTTCTCAGACTCCTATTTCCTCATCTATGAAAGAGCCCAGTAACTCTCACCTTGAACCGTTGCTGTAAGAAGAGTTGATGACTAATTCCCTATATTGCCAATATCCTATGAGTGTCTCAAAAATGTTGAGTTCAAACATTTATACGGAATATAATAGTAGTAACAATAATGAATCATTTATATTTGCGTAACACATTTAGATTCTACTAGCAGTACTTATGCACCAAGAAAAAAATAACATTAAAGGCAAAAAAAAAAAAAGTGACAGTATTTGACAGATTTAAGTTTCTGGTTTTGTTTTATCCATCTAGTTTTTGGCTATAACATGCAGTACACATCCTGATTAAGGTGTCCATAATCTGCTGATTTCAGGGTGAATAAGTAATTGAAATTCTGTATACTTACATATATTTTCAACCTTTGTCTTTTCTAATACCTTCCCTCAGGTATACTGAAGTGTCCTTTGTCTTTAAAAACCCTCCCTTAACCCTGAGACCGTCCATTATACTATTATACCGAATAGTTTTTTTTTTCCTGTGTTTAATCCTCCATCCAAATGTTAAATCTTTGATTTTGTGTTTTAGTTCTTAGATTACCTCTCAGATGTCAGGAAGCCCTAGGAACAGAAAGTAACTTAAATGTTTCAAGCAGGACAAAGAAAAAAAAGAAAGAGACTGTAAAGTACCTGCTGTTATGCCTCAAATTTTGCACTAAGAAATGGAAGCTTGGGTTGTATTGTACAATTGATCCTATCATTTCTGTTCCAATGCTGTGAAAGTCTATCAACATTTATTGATTATCTGCCATGCAATTTCTGGGCCTAATTCAGAGATTAAGAGAAGATATCCATTGGGTCAGGGAAAACTAAGGAAGATAAGGGGAAAAAAAAAAAAGAAGAAAAGAGAGTAAGGGAGATCATAATCAGGGATATTTTTTGGTTATGAGACACAGAGGCCCAGTTAAGCTCGCTTAAAGCAAGGTGAGTTTATTCCAAGAATTCTGGGCTATCTTAAAGGATCCTGGGTCAGAAAATATATCTGTTCCTTCATGGAGAAATGGGAAGTTGTCAGTAATTAAGAAAGATTTGTTGTCTTATATTCTTGGTCTTGTTTTTGCTTTCTCTTGTCATGTGGCCTCATGTTTCTGCCTGTTTCTGAATGTCTGTTATTTCACTTTCTTCTCTCTGAAATCGAGTTCCTTCTGCTTCTTCATCAGTACAAGTACCTCTAAATGGCCACCCTTGGTCCTGACATGACAGTACCTTTTTAATTTTAGCTGACTCCCAGTTTCTGGGACTTCTTAATTCAAGTTTTCAAGTGAGGGGGTCTGGTGGGACCCAGCACAGGGGTCAGATGTCCACCCGTGATCCAATCAGCTGCTCGCCAAGGAGGGGTGAGGTTGTGTCGTATAAACTGCTGGGACTGTAAAGAGATGCAGGGCTCAGAGCAGAGGGCGTGAGCTGGACAAGCATCCTAAAATGTGTTGATGACAAGCAGTAAGCCGAATGCCTAGGACGGTTTTAATTCACAGTATGGTTGCTGAGGAACAGTTTGGAAAAACAGCTTATGGTAGAGGTTCCAAATTGTATGTGTGTGTGTGTGTGTGTGTGTGTGTGTGTGAGAAAGAGAGGGAGAGAGAGAGACAGAGAGAGACAGAGAGAGAGAATACAGAATTCTCATTATAGAAAAAGCCAGACCTAAACAGGAAGGAAACTAATCTTCCAGATACCAAAAATGGGTCTGAGAACAGTAGGTTGTCCTAGGGCTGGAGGATGGAAATTGTTTAGACTACCCAGAAAACTGAACCTGGAGGACAAGAGCAAAAGCTGTCGGATGTCAGGGGTGCGTGTGTAACAAGGGCTGTTAAGAGTTCCATGCAGCTTGAACTTGTACCTGTCCCTCTAGCTCTAAGAGACCTGGATCATTCAAGCCCTCCAGACTTCTATGTGAAATAAAAATGAAATAAAAAATGCAAACAAAAGAAAGTGAATAGAAATAGAGAAATGGCAGAGCTGGGGGGAGGGAGAAGGAGAAAGAGAGAGGGAGGGAAAGGCGGGGAAAGGAAGGGAGGGAGAGAGATTGTTTGCTACTTTAAACTTAGACCAAGCTAAGTACTGGGAAACTACTTTAGGAACATTAATCTTTTAAAAACGCACACCCAGAAATTCCCATCCAATAGGATAAGTTAGCTGGGTCCTTGGCCTGCATGTGCATGTTGTCCAGAAATGGAAGGGGGATAAAGTGGTGCTCTCAGAGATGAGCCAGAAGAGAAAGGTTTGGGTCCAGCGATGTCATTTTTTTGCTGGCAAAATTGCTTTTTTCTTTCTTTCTTTTTTTTAAACTCTTGGTTGGCTGGTAACAAAGACCACACTCAAGCTCTAACAATACATGAGTTGGGTGTCAGGATCTAAAATGCTGGTTTCCAAGCAGAATTTAAAAACATAGTCATAAAATGTTAGTACTGATGATTCTTGGGGAGTAGGATTGAACTTGAGGAGGAGTAAAAAGAGGGATGGTACTTTTCGTTTCATACTACTTTTTAATGTCTGATTTTTAAAAATAATTAAAAAGTATATTAGCTTTATAAGAAAACAAAAAAATGTCATCTCTGTTAAAAACTCATCAAAACGCATAGTGACATTAATAATGACAACTAATATTTGCAGTTTGGCTGGAGTATTAGGTTTTTGTATAGGTGGGTTCGTTTTTAAATGTCTGAAGTTTATCCTGCTTCAATAGCAACATTTCAACTATTGAAATACTGCTCCTTTGTCTTAAAAAGAAACTATTTGATGATTCAGTAATTTAATGATTAGAGTATGTAGAAATTTATAGGAAAGGTTACAAAGTTCAGTATCTTGAATTTTACGTGAATTTCTAGTCTAAAATAGAAATACAGCCTAATGCATAATTGGAACTTAAGATGTTCTTTTAAGACTACAGTATGTGGTTCCAGAATTCTGGAATAAGGATTGGGAAAACAATGAAAAAAAATTTGTTAAGTAATAATGACTTCACCAAAGCTGATTGTTCTTAAGTATTTTAATATTAAATTGAGAAAGAGGTGATACTGTTTTATTATTATTATAATCATGGCACTGTTATTTAAAATGACTAGAAACGGAATCAAACCCAATATGTTGCCTAGCAACTACAAGAAACAAACACTTTGTTTCTTAAGCTAAGTGACATTAAAACATTACCAAAGATTCCTAAAAATACCTGCCTCAGAGTTCAGTTCTCAGTTTATCTTTTTGGATCTCAAACATGCTTTTTTCCTGTTGGAACATGTGACATTAAAATTCCTAAGATGCACTTTAGTAATTATTTCAGTAATTCATCAATTTTTTTTTTCTATTTCAATCTTCAAATAATCTTAAGTTGCTTTCATACTAATACTACAACATGATAAATTAAATGCCTATAAACATAAATAACTTAGCAAAACTTTTGGCTTAGAACGTAATTATAAGGTAGATGGTGTGTAGCTGAAAATTTTTGGTGCTACAGTTGGATGCTGAAGCAAGAAGTGGTTCACGGGTGTCTTTTACAAGTGAAGTCCCACTATCTGGGTCCTCATCCTGCAGATACATGATTTGTGTGGGAGGAGGAGGGAGTCTTTATAGCTCCATCACTCAGAGCAGGATTAGAAGAAGTATGTCTAGCAGATGAAGGCCTTGCCTAAATAGGAAATCTAGAAATCACCTAAACAAATGTGACTCCCAGGAGGGGAGCTGGTTTATACTCCCGCTATGAGAAATATCAGCCAGTCGCTGGTTTTTGAAAATACACTTAAAATATTGACTACTCTAACAAGAACAAATTCTCTTTTGTCTCTTTTGCTTAGGGATAAATGGAGACAAGTCAGGCAGAGAAGATGTAATGTAGATAGAAGAGTAAGTGCTGTTTATTTAAAGTCAGAGAAATAAAAATAATGATGATAGTGAATATTTATGAAGCATTTATTATGTGTTAAGTACTAGGTAAATGCTCTACATTTAATCCTCAAAGCTACATTAGAAGGAGGTAGCTAGAGTTACTCATGTTAAATGTGAAGAATTAAGGGATAGAAAGTATCTTGCCCAAGGTTGCACATGGAAAGTGGCAGAACCAGTTTCAAGCCTGAGTCAATCTTGGTTCCAAAGGTCTGGTTTTTGACCATGAGAGTACATTTAAATCCTCATTTATTGTTTGGTAATAGCTAATTGGCCTATATTATTAGGTTTGTGTTCTGTTTTGAAATTTTATGAAGATTGCCAGATAATCAAGAGATTAACAAATGACTGGGAACTAGAACATTTGTATTTTGCTGAATTTAACTGAGTGAAAGCTATCATCAATAAATCTTATAATAAAACAGTGTCATCTTACACATACATGTATGTAACATGCCAACTCATTTTATTTTTCTACTGTGTTTTATATAATTTTATATAATTTCATTCCCCTAGAGCTTAGCTCTGAGCCTTAGATATAAGCGTTCAAAGAAAAATTGTTCAATGAGTGAATCCCATTTATATTTAGATCTTAAATGTGATTACTCTCTGTAGTTAGGTCTGTGTGTTGGCTTTGTCAGGGTCTAGCTGTGGTAGCCACACAGAAGCATTATGAATCACAGTAATATAAATCTGTCTGTACTACTTTGTAGCTGCCTTGAGTGCTATATATATGTTAGCTTATCTAATCCTCCCAATCATCTGATGAGATGGGGACTAGTGTCCCTATTTTATGGATAAGGAAACTGAGGCAGCAAGAGATTAAGGAATTTGTCAAGGTCATAAAGCTTAAAAGTAGTGGAGCCAGGATTTGAACTCAGGCTCTCTGGCTCTGGCATTGAAAGGGCTAAGAGAAGGAAAATTGAGTAGTAATACTGGGTTGCCTGCGGAACATCAAGTTGTCTTTGCCTTCTTTTCCTTTTCATCCAGTTTCATATTCTGCTCCACACCTCACCCCTATTCCTTTCCCTCACTCCCAAGAATTACACTTAGGGCAACTGAATCATTTCTCACACAGACAGGGCCACTTTTTCAAGGAAAAGGCAGCGCTAATTGGATGGACTACCAGGACAAAAAGTGTGAATACAGGCTGCCCTGGAAACTGGGACTTTGATCTCACAAATAAAAATTAATGGAAAAAAAAAAAAGAAACTGGGATTTTGAATCATCATAAATATGTTGTGCCTGTGTTTTGCTTATTTCTTTGTTGTTTGGAGTTGTATGAAGTTAGCAGAGTAAAATAGATATACCAACTTTGATTTTGCCAGTCCCTATAGCAGTATATTCAGCTGTCCAATAGTTTGCTATTTAAAAAAAAGCTACAGGGATGCCTGGGTGGCTCAGTCGGTTAAGCATCTGCCTTCTGCTCAGGTCATGATCCCAGGGTCCTGGGATCGAGTCCTGCATTGGGCTCCCTGCTCAGTGGGGAGCCTGCTTCTCCCCTGTCTGCCGCTTATCCTGCTTGTGCTCTCTCTTTCTCTGTCAGATGAATAAATAAAAAATCTTTTAGAAAAAGCTACAGTGTATAATCTTATGCCTTCATATTTCACATAGATGCACAAGTATACCTGCAGGACCATCTTTGCTAGGCTAAAGAACATGCATACTTGTAGCTTTGACAGACATTATACTTCAAAGAGGTTTTACCAGTACTCACTCAACATGCATGAGGGTGTGTGTTCCCAATATGCTTGCCAGCACAGTATGCAATAAATCGTTTGGATCTTGCTTATCTGATAGGTAAAAAATGATATTTCAATGTGAAGTTTATTTGCATTTCTCTCGTTTTTTATTTCCTTTTCTATGAACTGTCTATTTGTATTCTTTCCTACTTTTTTTTTCTTTTCGGTAGATGGTTTTGCTATTTGATTTGTGTGGACCCTTCATACATACATATATTTTCCAAGTCTATCATTTATCTTTTCATTTTGTTTATAATAGTTTTTGCTATGCAGAAATTTTTACTTTCTTAGAGTTGTATTTATTCGTTCAATTATACTTTTAGGTTTTCAGTCATACTTAGAAAGTCTCCCACACTCTAAGGTTGTACTTTTAAAAATGCGCCATAATTTCTTCTAATTCATCTAAAATTTATTTTGTGTTACTGGTACTACAGATAGAATAAACTTGTTTTCCAGATGACTACCCAGCTTTCCAACATCAGTTATTAATCCATTTTTCCCCACCATTTGTAATGCCACTTTCATTACATACAAATTCTGATATGTATTTGACCCTAATTCTGGGCTTTTCATAGCGTTCCATTGTCTAGTCATGGGCAGGTACAGATTGTTTTAATTATTACAGCCTTATAATATGTTTTAAATATTTAATCAGGCTATTTCCTCCACTCTATGCCTTTTTTTTTTCAGAATTGTTCTGTTCTTTCATGTTTATTTTATATATTAGCTTTAGAATTAGCTTGTCCAGTTGTAAAAATCCTACATCCATTTTAATGAGATTGTGTTAATTTTTAAATTGTAGTAGAGAAAATTGGTATCTTATTACACTGTGTGCTCCTATCCGAGAACATGATATGCCTTTCCAACTGTCCAAGTCCTCTTTAGGCCTCTTCTTCAGTGTTTAAAAAATTCCCTTCATGTGGATCTTGCAAATTTTATTTATATTTATTCCTTTGAACTTTTTCTTTTACTGTTGCTATTAGAAATGCGATTTTCTTTCATTGTATTTCCTAACATGTTATTGTGTCGTTATGTGAAAGTTTTGATTTAAAGAATGGCTTACAGGGTCGCCTGGGTGGCTCAGTCAGTTAAGCGTCGGACTCTTGATTTTGGCTCAGAGTCGTGATATCGAGCCCACATGGGAGCTTCTCACTCAGTGGGGAGTGTGCTTTAGGTTCTCTCTCTCCCTCTGCCCCTCCCCACCAAAAACAACTAAATCAATCTTAAAAAACAGAATGGCTTACAAACACATGCATACATCCCAAATTCAAAACCATATATAAAGCAAATTCTCTCTTTCTAAAAAACATAAAGTTATTTTTAAAGTTATTAGAATATGGGGCACCTGGGTGGCTAAGTCAGCTGAGTGTCTGACTCTTGGTTTTGGCTCAGGTCCTGATCTTATGGGTTGTGGGATTGAGCCCTGCATTGGGCTCAGGGCTCAGCCTGGAGCCTGCTTGAAAATTCTCTCTATCTCTTCCCTGCTCTCTCTCTCAAATAAATAAATAGCTCTTTAAAAAAAATAAAGTTATTATAATATATATGTTTATACACAACATACAGACAACATGTTAGTCTATGGGCTTGAATATTCAGATAAATATAAGGATTCAATATCAAAATCATCACATATATATTATTATTTGTACATTTCTTTAAGCTACCACTGGGCTTTCCTTTCATTACAGGTAGGCTGTGAATCGTCTCCAATTTATTAGGAAGAATACTTTTTCAGGCAGCTGGTAAGGGCAAGAGAATGCCAATATAAATTTACTTCCTTTTTTTTTTTCTATCTCCTCTCCCTCCTCAAGGTATGTCAGTGACATCAGCTGATACATTCTAATTCTTTCAGAAAAGAAAAGAAAGGAAAAAAAAAAACCCCAACAACCAAAACATGCATTGTTCAAACTCCTTGGGTTCCTTTAGTGTCAGAGAAAAAATTAGGGAATTCTTTCTCTCTGTGGTATAATCTTGCTGGATTCAGATTATGTTTACTCAGTTTATTCTATAATTAAGAAAGGAGAAACATTTTCCCTTTTGGTAACCAATGTGTTTTATCCCACGTAATTCTGAGTTATCGTAGTGAAATAGAAAGAGTTTCGTGTTTGACCACATGGCCCCCTTCTTACCCACAGTTATCCCTCTTACTACCACTGTTTTGCCATTCTCTTCGGTCCCTGCTGGGCTCACATGCCTCAGTTAAGATTTTTTTCTTTTTCCTTTCTTGGTGACTATACCAAGATGGCTACCAGAAGGAGAGGTGTTGACACATAAGTGATGTGCTAAGGCCGTTAGCTAGCAGTTGCCTGTTGCTCACATCTTTTTTTTTCCCCCTCCTTTTTTTTTTTTTTTTCTGACTGAAGCTGGCTTTGTTTGATTTCTGCCCCGAATGAGGTTTTCAGAATATGCGAGGAAAATATCTTTGGTGAGAGAAAACAAACAAATTTTTTTTTTAAAAAAGTTTTTCCCTCACCATCCAAAATCTTTGTGATGATTTTGTTTCTGAAGATAATTTTAGAAAATCGTCTCTGTACCATGAGAACACAGATTTGTCCTTGTTCTTGACAGCCCAAAGTGTTCAAGATGAGGACTTCTCTAAACAAGTAGCTTAACATGAAATGATTATGAATGTTTGGAAATTCCATGCTAGATATGTGGAGAGGAAAGTGTCACTGTGTTAGGAGGTGAACATTTTTGCATGGACTGAATGTACACGAATTCTTTCAAAGGAAACATATCTGTGCAATAGGTGGGGATGCAAGTAGGATGTGATTTTTCTGGCCACATAGTGCCATAAGGCAGGCTTGCAAATCAGACAGATTGGATGGGAGCTCTAGCTGCATAACATACAAGGATCCTGAGTTTGGGTACATCTCTTAGTCTCTTTATTTATTTATTTTTAATTTTAATTTAATTTTATTTTATTTGTGAGAGAGAGAATGAGAGACAGAGAGCATGAGAGGGAGGAGGGTCAGAGGGAGAAGCAGACTCCCTGCTGAGCAGGGAGCCTGACGTGGGACTAGATCCCGGGACTCCAGGATCATGACCTGAGCTGAAGGCAGTCGCTTATCCAACTGAGCCACCCCGGTGCCCCTCTTAATCTCTTTAGACCTCAGCTTCTTTGATCCTCTTAACTCTGTGTGTCAGTGTGTGTGTGTGTGCGTGTGTGTAAATGCTAACTTTGTCAAATCAGCTAAGATACATAAAAACACCAAACCAAGTGCTTAAAAAGTAGTAGATACTATTT
Source organism: Leptonychotes weddellii (assembly GCF_054177405.1). Classification (NCBI taxonomy): domain Eukaryota; kingdom Metazoa; phylum Chordata; class Mammalia; order Carnivora; family Phocidae; genus Leptonychotes; species Leptonychotes weddellii. The sequence continues at coordinate 125,070,219 of NC_138373.1, forward strand.
TAAGTTTAAAAACTGGGTGTGTTAAGAGTGTATTATAAACATTGAAAAAACTGGAACGTGTTAAGTACCATCACAGAGTCAAATCAGTGGGCATTTAATTTGGTTACATTGAGCTGTTAGTGACAGTGAGCTGTTAGTTATAGCTATGAAGACAAAATAATGTGTGGACCATCTCTTTGGGAGCAAAACTTTGCGTCAGCTGTACATCAGAGAGGAAGAATTTCAAACAACTAGTCTTTCTAAAACTACTGCTGCCATAAACCAAAGAAAGGTTTTCATATTTATAGTGTGACAACAAAGGTTGGCTGGACATTGTTTCAACAGGAATTTACGAAGTGTATGGAGATACCCAGCATGGGCTCAGTCTCCTTCTCCAAGGAGATTGTTATCTCATTAGAGAAATCAAGATATCCATGAATAAAGCAATGAGACCCAGCCTTGTACTGAATTGAATTATGTACTGAATTCCAAAATGTGTTTCAAATGGAAAGGGTGCCAAAGCCAAATAGAAAGAGTGCCTGTCCAATATTGTGAAGATCTATTGCCCCTGGTTGCCTGAGATCACTGTCCACCCTCTCTGCCTACTTCTTTTGGAGAGTAGCTCTTCAGCTACAATCACATGATTGTGGGAGGGACGATCGATCATTTTTTTCCTGACTTGCTCTTTATACACTCCCAACCCTGCCCCCATCCAGAGATGGGTAAGCGACCTGGGTTATTCCAGACTATCACCCTCTTGCTCACAAGGATCGGTCATAATTAGGGAATGACTCTGGCCAGGCTAGACAGAGTACTTTCCTGAGTATCTTTTGAACCGGAATTGGGGATTTATTTTTTTCTCTTTTTGGTGGTGAAGCTAGTAAGATGTGAGCCTGGAGGTGCTAATATCCATAGTTTCAACTTCATGGAGAAAATCTGATTGTGAGAACGATGGCAATGGTCAGAGAGAGGAGGAGATACCAAAGGGAGAGAGACAGAGGGAGAGTGGGGACCTGGTTCCCTTTGTTGTTGACCCTGAGTTTTGGACTTGTCATCCTTAGTCACAGAGTCCTAAGTTAGGTGATGCCATCCTGTGAGACATTGCTTACCTCATTTGCCTATTTTGGGCAGCAGGGTAATGACTGCAGGTCCCATTTAAGTGTAGGTTGGGCTCCTTTCCATAACAATTTTCAAAGGAATCCCTTAAAATCAGAACAAGTTGTGTGTATATATGAATATTATTCAGAGAAAGAAGGAAATCCTGCCATTTATGACAACATGGGGTGGGGGAATTAGGGAGATGTTGTTTAAAGGGGCAAACTTGCAACTAGTAGATAAATAAGTTCTGGAGATCTAATGCACAACCTAGTGATCATCGTTAACAATACTGTACTGTAAACTTCAAAGTTGCTAAGAGACTAGTCCTTAACTGTTCTCAACACAAAAAGGAATTATAATTATGTAACATGATAAAGGTACTAGCTAATGCTACATAGTAATCATATTGCATACATAAAGAATCAAAGGATTAGTTTAAAAGAACCTAAATAAGTATGAATTGAATATATATAATTGAGTACATGGCCTCCATCTTCTAGTATTAAGCAGAGTACTGTTGGTTTCATCACTTATTGGCCTTATTGCTTTGGTTTATTTTGCTATACTTTACACAGCTTTAAAATACGTGTAATGAGTATACATGACTTACCTAAGAGGTAGTATAAGCTAATGGGTAAGAACATAGTCTCTGGAAAAAAGACTTTCTAGGGTCAAATCCTGCCTCTACAGGATTTACAGAACTTGTTTGTGGTTTGTTGGGACCTGGGGCAAGTTACTTAACCCTAAGATGTCTTAGTTTCTTTATTCGTAAAATGGTGGTAAAAGTAGGTATCTATCTTGTAAGGTTGTGTGTGATGCATGTTTAGTGAGTTCATGTGTTTAAAGCTGGTCACATAACAAGTACTATCTAAGTGTTAATATTTATTATAATGACCTTATTCAGTTGTAACTGGATTAAATACAATCCCCATCACAACACCTTTATCTCGATTAGCACTCAGTAAATGTTAATTTCTGTGGCAGTGTATTTTTGGGTCTAGTTCCAGCTCTACACTGACAGTTGGCATACCGCTGTCACAGTAATCTTAGTAAAGTCACATTTTGACATGCTTTACTTATGCTAAACACTATCAAAAGCTGCCTATCATCTGTAGATCGTGCTCCTTTTCAGATCATCTCTATCCTAATCGTTTTCATCTATTCCCCAGGATCGCCTCACATGATCATTTTGCTTAGTTAAAAGATTTTTCTCATCATTCAGTGTACATCAAGAACTGTGAGGAGTCTGAGATTTTACCTCACTTGCAAGCTAACAGATTAGCCTACCACTACTTCATGGATGCTGGCAGAAGACATGATATTCCTGGGTCATTACAGTGCAGCAAAAAGCATGAGCCTCATGTTTGCATTGGTTGTCCTCACTCCAGAAGTCCCCTGGTGGGGGGGTGCAGAGGGGCTCAGAGGGGTGTTCCGCGTGCAGTGGGCTTGTGTCATGGCTGAAGAACTCTAAGCTTAGGGTGCCTAATATTCTTTGATTGAAAATCAAAACCCAATAAATGGTAATTTCATAAAGCTTAGTTGCAAGGTAGAATCTGAACCCATATTTGTTACTATGTTGCACTAAAAACAATTGGTCTATCTTGCATTTTGGAGGAATCCTGTACCCATGTATGATTTTGTGACATCATAGATTGGTCACTGAAAAATATTGGTTCCCTAAGCCATGTAAATATTCCAAATATTGATACATTTCAATACACAATATTAAAAAATTTGTTAATACCGTCACTGACCTCAACAGAAAAATAATCAAGTATTGGGAAACAGTCAGGGTCACAATATCAGATACCAGATTTCCAAAATTCTAATTTTCCTAATATTTTAATTTGAATAAATATTATGCTCTTCCAATATTCCATGAAGATTTTGAAAATCCAACTTGCAACTCAAACATTGACATAATTGCTTTTCTTTGAGACAGTATTTTTTTCAATATGTCAGAAGCGTTCTGTGTACTTTCCATTTCATCTCACAGAATCCTTAAGAGGTTTGTACTCAAAAGCCAAGATTTTGAAAAATTAGTAATTTTTACCGCTTCATCAAAGATGGTCCTCGGTAGTGGTGGTGAAGAATGCAGTAGTATTCTAGCCTAGCTTGCTGCTCCTGCCTTGTTCCCACGAAGTTGTCATAGTTGTACCATCACCATTTTTTCCCAGCATTAGTGCAAATGTCAACACAGTGAAAACAGCGGGTAGCATCTTAGTATGACTATGAAAATAATTTTGACCTTGTGGGCCCAAGGGAATGGTCTCAGATACTCCCGGATTATATTGGACCATTCCTTGAAACTGCTGGGGAACCAAACCTGTTAGGGGGCTGTTTTAAGAGGAAATGGAAAGGAACCTGAACACAGTAAAAGCATGAAGGAAAGGCGATTTGAGAAATGGAACGCACAGATTCGGAGTTGTCTGAGAAAAGTTCAGGTCCAGATATCTGGGAGCTGTTAGAAAAGGAAACTGAATACGGAAGGTTCTGATTTAATGATTTACATGAAGGAGACATCCATACGTGGTTTGAGGTCATGGAAGTGTACGTAGCAGAGTGGTTTAAGGCACGGTCTGCCTCAGTTTAAATGCGGGTTCTGCCACTTTCTTAATCAGTTTGTGCCTTGGCTTCCTCATCTGGAAAATGGGAAAAAGGGTACTACCTACCTCCAGTGATGGATGTGAGGATTGCAAGAATTAATACTTGTAAAATGTTTAGAACGGTGCTTGGCACAAGGTTGCACATCTACACATGTAGTAATCCATGCACATGAAATCCATATATAGACATGACATATACATTTATATATATATATAATTATGCTAAATAAGTGGAGTAAAAAATGGAAGTATATGAGATTGCTCTAGAAGAATATTGGGAGAGAGGGGAGCTGAGGATTAAGTGCAACTGATAGGAGCCACAAGAGGAGACTGTGATAAGGGAGGCAGGGGAAACCTTAGCACAGTACCTCATACATAGGAGGTGCCCAATAAATATTTGGTGAATGAAAATGTTATACAGGGGCGCCTGGGTGGCTCAGTTGTTAAGTGTTTGCCTTCAGCTCCGGTCATATCCCAGGGTCCTGGGATCGAACCCCGCATCGGGCTCCCTGCTTGCGGGAAGCCTGCTTCTCCCTCTCCCCCTCCCCCTGCTTGTGTTCCCTCTCTCGCTGTGTCTCTCTCTGTCAAATAAATAAATAAAATCTTAAAAAAAAATAAAATGTTATGCAGAAATCAGAAAAGATAAGGGCCTGAATATATTTACTTATGTTTAGCAAGGATAGGTCAGTTGGGGACTGAGACCCCCCATATAGTGCCAAATTAATATCAGAGTTTGATGTGAAATTTTTTTTGTTTTGTTTTGAGAGGCTCGGGGCTTGATCTCTTGACCCTGTGATCAGGACCTGAGCCGAAATCAAGAGTCAGATGCTTAACTGACTGAGCCCACCCAGGCACCACCTTGATGTGAAAATCTTACTCTGTGCTTTAACCCTTAGAGTTACTGTCTTTTATTACCATTGTTTCATTACAATTTTATAAAACTAGCCTGGAGTCTCATTTTTTTAATAAGTGAATTCTGCCCATGATCACAGTTATATTTTTAGTCTTTTTTCTAAATGCCAACATTAGTCATTAGATAGAAGACCTGGTCATCAAGCAGGCCACTGGATGACTCAAGATTCCGTCATTTGACCTCATATTGAAAATATGAGGGCCAAACAGAGTTTATCTGACAAGCAGCACTGTAGCAGTGTTTTCTGCTTTTCAGTTTTACTGTACAGAAAAACAGAGTCCGTTCTAAAATACTGGTTTTTCTTCTATTTGGGCCAGTAGCAGTTTGTTGCTTTTTATTGAGAATGGTCCAGTTATAAAAATCTCTGCTGGGGAGGTGGTTCTAACTGAATGCCAGCACCACATTTTTTGGCCTGCTTGGACCAATGGATTCCATTTAACTGGTGTCAGAATGAATTTCTCTAATTATTACATTAATTTGGCCACTTCCTTGCTTAAAAGCCTTCTGTGGAGTATATATTCAAGCCTTTTTAATCTGGACAAATTCTGAGCCCTCCCTGCAGAAACCCTATACTATCATTACACTGGTCTACTTTCTTTTCTTTTCTTTAACTCTTCATTCCCCTACTTGTTTATCTTTTGTTAGATATATTTACATGTATATTATGGTATTTGCGTTGAGTGGAATGTTTTTTTCTGTTATGGTATCCAGTGGATTGTTACTGGTGCTTAAGAATATGCCATCGGTCGACCGAGGGTTTCAGAGGGGAGGGGGGTGGAGAGCAGGGTATGGAGTAATAGGGTAATGGGTATTAAGGAGGACACGTGTTGTGATGAGTCCCGGGTGTTATATGCATCTAATGAATCATTGAACATTATAGCAAAAACTAATGATGTACTATACAGTGGCTAACTGAACATAATAAAAAAATAAACTTGCATAATTAAAAAAATATGCCATCGGTTTTTGTATGTAGCCCTTTTAGACATAAATCTGTTGACTCTTTTAAAATTGAAATGGCTGGATTTAGAGGCTATTAAATTGTCTGTGTGGACAACCATATTTTCCACAAATACATGACAGTTAGGTCTCTTTCTTTCCAATTATTATGCCAAATAATTTTATTGACTTGCATTTACTAGAACCTACACTAAAATGTTCAGTAGAAGTAGTGATAGCTGGCATTCTTGTCTTTTTTCCTAACATTTAAAAGAATGCTTCTCAAATTTCATCATTAAGCTATATATGTGAGTCAGCATTCCAAATAGTTAAGAGCAAGGACTCTGGACCAACTTGCCTGGGTTTAAATTCCAGCTCTGTCACTTACTGCTGTATTATTTTGGATACATTAACCCTGGCTCAATTTTCTCATGTGTAATATAGGGGATGATAGCACCTAATCATAGGGTTGTTGTAAAGGTTCAATGAATTAATACTCATAAAATGCTTAAAACTATCTGATACACAGCAGGCACGATATAAATGTTCCTTATATAATAGATCGAATTACTCATTTGAAATTTCTCAGTCAGTATATTACTTTAATTTATATTGATTTATTTATATTATATTAAATTAAATTTATATTATGCTGAATAGCTTTTAAGTTCCCAAGATGTCATATTTCATAATGAGCTTTTAAAAATACATGGTTCACTTTTATTCAATATTGTACTGGAGGTTCTAGCTGGGACAATTAGGCAAGAAAATGATATAATCTAGAAGACATCTAGAAGACATCCAGATGGCCAACAGACACATGAAAAAGTGCTCAACATCACTCGGCATCAGGGAAATCCAAATCAAAACCTCAATGAGATACCACCTCACACCAGTCAGAATGGCTAAAATTAACAAGTCAACAAACGACAGATGTTGGTGAGGATGCGGAGAAAGGGGAACCCTCCTACACTGTTGGTGGGAATGCAAGCTGGTGCAGCCACTGGAAAACAGTATGGAAGTTCCTCA
>NC_138373.1:125077282-125093674 GCF_054177405.1 Leptonychotes weddellii
CTCTGAAACAAATAATGCAATATATGTTAAGAAAAAAAAAAGAAGAAGAAGAATGTAGCGGGAGGGGAAGAATGAAGCGGGGGAAATCGGAGGGGTAGACGAACCATGAGAGACGATGGACTCTGAAAAACAAACAGGGTTCTAGAGGGGAGGGGGGTGGGGGGATGGGTTAGCCTGGTGGTGGGTATTGAGGAGGGCACGTTCTGCATGGAGCACTGGGTGCTATGCACAAACAATGAATCATGGAACACTTCATCTAAAACTAATGATGTAATGTATGGGGATTAACGTAAGAATAAAAAATAAATAAATAATGATGATAGTGAATTATTTTAAAAAAGAAGAATCTATGTATCCAAAGTGATACTAAAGAAAAAGGGGTGCAAAAGAATTTCTTTATAGAAGAAGGCCAGCTAATAAATTTAGAATGAATATTAGAATTAGAAAACCAACTTTGTGCAACCATCATGTAATAACTGATTTAAACAAAAATCATGAAGGGATGCTAAAACCAATGGGTGAAAGTTTGTTGAGACAGAGGATATTGACATATTCTCATAGTATCTCTCACACAGATTGCTATGGATTACGGAGAGAAAAAAGTGATTGAGCGATGGGAAAATCTGCCAAATGCCACTTGAGCCAAGTTACCAAATTTCACATCACCAATTATGGGACAACTGACAACAGGTGTACATCCTGATATGATTCACAATGCTTAGAATAATTTGGGTGAAGAAAGCTGGATATGATTCCACCCACTTGTCACTACAAAAAAGAACAATTACTCAGAATTATTGCAGAATAAAAAAATCAGAATTACTGTAAAGCTCAAATGATATAATGTATCTGAAAGGGGAGCAAGTCAATATGCCGAAAGTCAAATTTTCTAAAGCCAATTCACTGAAAGTCAATTAGCTAAATGACTAAGTTAAAAAGCCCATTTGCCAACTCCCCAATATTAGCAATTTACAAAAGTCTTATTTCTTTTGACTATTTGAATAACATCTCAATAATGTTATGTCATTTTTATGGCAGCAAGAGGAAACTAAAGCAGCCATTCCACAGTCCACACGGTGCAATCCACATCCAATCTGCCCTCTGATGACACACAGGTGAGCAAGCCCAGCCAACATCAGCAGATGCTAAACATCCTACCCATTATACTTGCTATAACAATTACCAACATTTAAAAGACACATATTTTTGGCAAATTGAAACAATGGTAAATTTGTCAAATTGGTAGTTAAATACCATTTTTAGCAAACTCACTGAAGTAAAACAAAATGCTTCAAAAACATTATTATTTTCATTATAGTGCTAATAAAAATATTGTCATTTTATTGTTGAATCAATTAAACTAAGAAAGATAGAAACTGCAAATAAGAGTTGAATGTCCACAGTTATATTACCTTCTGTATGGTAATGATTAATCAAATATAGTCAAAGCACTCCAGAATATGGAAAATTTCAATCCAAAGCATTGTACATAATGAGTTCTCGTGAGGAATGGGGTATAGGATTGCGTGTATGTCTGTGTCTATGTGTATATTTGTGTGTGTGCATGTGTGTATGCTTGTGCATGTGTGTTTTTCACAAGGTGGCTGCAAAAATCATCATGTCCTATAAAATATGTTCTAGTTGCCTGAAAATCTAAATTGTGCATCAGCTTAGGAAATAGGAGAAGGAGAGAGAAGGAATTAATAAAAATATATGGAGAAGAGAAGAGGAAAAGATAAAGGAAAGCAAGATAAAGAAGGTGGATAGTCAGTCTTTGGGAAGATAAAGCAAACACAAGGGTGGCTGCCCGTCCACTGGGACATAAACCTAAATCAGATTATCACAGTCTGTGAAGATCATAATCACTGATCATGATCGTGGATCACGCAATGGCATCAGCAAGAGGTGGTTCCTAGTAATGTAAAGGCCATTCTGTCCTAAAAGAAGACAGGAAGAAATGATGAGTTCATGAGAAGATGAAGCTGCCAAGAGCTGAAGAATCTTCCTTCATTGTCTCACACGTAAATTTTGCCACACACAGACACTGACTGATGACATCTGATTATAACAGCTGACAAGGCTCCATGGCCTTGGAGCCAGCAAATGTTTTCATCAATACACCCCAGCAGTTGTGATTTGCATCCATTCACCTTGTTGATTTTGGACTAATTCCCTTTTATTTCTAATGATATGATAAGATATTTGCTCCTACAATTAACTCAGAACATACCCCCAAAAGAGCCTGCTCATGTTTTGATGGAAATGTTTTTATCTGCACATGGTTGATGTTATTTTTCCCAGTACCTTTTGTAACCAAGCCATTCATGATTTCCATTGGGTGCACCCCCATATACTGACAGCCAAGTTCCAGTGGTTTGTAAACTTTTCCATAAACCACCTTCAGCAATAGTTATTGAAATGCAGTCATGCCACAGATATCAATTTATCTTTTCTTATCCAGAAACCTAAAGTCTGGGTAGGAAAAGGGTGTATGGTAGGGGAGGACAAGATTTGGGAAATAGGAACAAAGATGTTATCAATTTTCACTTTTTGTATTAACATCAGGGCTCATGACACTTGCATCTTTTTTTTTTTTAAGATTTTATTTATTTATTTGACAGAGAGAGAGGGAACACAAGCAGGGGAGTGGGAGAGTGAGAAGCAGGCTTCCCGCGGAGCAGGGAGCCCGATGCGGGGCTCGATCCCAGGACCCTGAGATCACGACCCGAGCCGAAGGCAGTTGCTTAAGCGACTGAGCCACCCAGGCGCCCCCACTTGCATCTTTTTTTATAGACTAGGTTAAAAACTAATATTTTTACTTTCCAGATAAAAAAAGTATTAATTAGAACAATTTGGATACTGTCTAAGAACAATGATAATAGTAGTGCAAACATAAAATCTCTGTGACATCTTGACATAACATCTTCTGGATTAATATCACTATTTCTTTTTCTTTTAGAAATTTAGCTAGCTTGTGAGAAAACATCCCAAAAAGAGCCAGCTGTGTGCCCTTAGACAAGTAACCTAACTTTTCTAAAATTAAGGATGAACACTAGGATGTCTTTACCTCTAGTATTTTATGACTGAGTAATAATTAAATTTATTTTGATGTGGCTTCCTCTCTACAGATGTTTAAAGCCCAGTTACTTCTACTGCATATCTTCTTACAATTGCTCTAAATAAATTTTACTGAAAGACAGGATATTCCTGATCCAGTCACAATTTTTTTTTTCTCAGCCTATTTTCTTTTTTTTTTTTTTAAACATTTTATTTATTTTTCAACAGAAAGAGAGACAGCAAGAGAGGGAACACAAGCAGGGGGAGTGGGGGAGGGAGGAGCAGGCTTCCCGCTGAGCAGGGAGCCCAATGTGGGACTCGATCCCAGGATCCTGGGATCATGACCCGAGCCGAAGGCAGACACTTAACGACTGAGCCACCCAGGCGCCCGTCAGCGTATTTTCTTAATTTTAGTTTTTATTTTCTAACACTTTTAGCTTTCTAATTTAAAAATTTATGAATTCAGCAGATTTTTTAAAAGACTGATGATGCACAATCATTACTAAACCTTTTTGTGACATAATCTATAGACACCTAAAATAATGCCTTGTACTTAAGACATGCTTTACCAGGCAGCTCCTCCCACACACCCCCCAACCTCACCCATAACCTTGCTCTCACCACCCTGATCCAAGGCATGCCTTCTTGAAGGAATAAGGAAGGCAATGAAGAACTAAGACACTGTGACCATTTTATTATTAAATGTATCTTTGGCCCTAACTAGCCAACTGAGTTGGGTCTTTCCCCAAGTTAGGTTGGTACTCCATTCCACAGCACAGACTATGTCTCACCCCTTGGCATCTCTGATTTAATTGGTCTTGGCTGGTGCCCAAGTACCAACTTATTGAAGCTCTCAGGTGATAATGAGATGCAAGTATTGAGAAATGGAAGAGCTTGAGGCTGATGGCTTTTCTAAGCACCCCTTAACAGAGTCTGGGTTGGGGAAGAGCTGTGGGGTTGGGATAATTCTTGGTGGGTGGGGGTACCCTTGAGCTTTCACATGGTGTGTCTGTCTTGTGCCCCATTTAAAGGTTATTTACCACAACATCAAAGGGATGGAATTAGAAACATTCAACAAGTATTTATTGCATGCACACTCAACATAGGAACTATTTCACTTGTAAAATAATCGGATCTTATGGTGCCCTTCCCCCCATCAGATGATGTTATATGTAGGATTCAGAATAATATAAATGTCAGCCACACAACACTGATCCCCACACCATCTGGGATAATAATGCAACTCACATGGGGACATTTTTAAAAAGTTGGAATCCTGGCCCTACCACAGATCTACTGAATTTGAATATTCAAGTGTTTTTCTCATCTCCTTTACTAGTTTGTAAACTGCTTTCAGAATAGGTTCTTTGCCTCATACAGCTCTGTATCCTTCACAGCATGTAGCAAGGTGCTTCACACCTAATAGTGCTTATTTAATAGTTTTCAGGTTAAAATGGATATGAACACTGGAAATCCTTCCCTTTATAGACCAACTTCAACAGGTGATTAGAATAAATCAATAGAGAAAGTATTGAGTTATTTCATATATGAACTAAATTCAAATTTAAAACCTCAGTCCAGGAAAAGTCAATCATACTTGAAATAATACTGATGAATCTTCAGAAGCAAGGAAAAGTTATCATTTATCAGTTGCCTAGAACATAATATTACCTTGAAACCAGTTTCATAATTAAAGGGGCTTTAACTCACAACCCTGAGATCAAGACCTGAGCTGAGATCAAGGGTCAGATGCTTAACTGCTTGAGCCACCCAGCTGCCCCAATAAGCCCATTCTTTTTGCAAAGAGTTATATGATAATTTTCAAAGGTGTGGGCTTTTAAAACATACTAACAGTGCTTCCATTTTATGCCACTATTCCTGAGTTTTAAATGGAGAAAGTCGTTTAATAAATATTTATTGAATGCCAAATAGGTGCAAGGCATGCTGCTGGATATTAGGTATTCAGCAGTGATAGGACAGCTTTCATGAGGCTTATGTTCTAGCACATAAGATAGCTAATCCATTAGTTCATTGCATTTGAAATAAATGCTCTTAAAGAGAAGTATGGAGTAGTGTGAACATATAACAGGTGCATGTGATTCAGTCTTAGGGTGAAGAACTACCATTTGAGCTGCGTTTTGAAGAATTAATAGGAATTAACTATGGGAAGAGAAAAGAGAACATTCTGACATGAGGAACAGCAAGTAAGAAGACCCTACAACCAGATGGGGTGTGAAGCCTGCAAGAAAAAAATGAAAGCCCTTGTGGTCAGAGTTCAGAAAGGAAAGACTGAGTGATGAGAGATTCTTGGCTCTGATGAGGCCGTCAGTCAGTAGGACCTTATTAAAATTATAATTGTCGCACTTACCTCAAGACCAGTAGCAAGCCATAGCAAGATTGAAGCTGAGGAGTCACACAGTCAGACTTGCATTTTTCAAACCACCCTAACTGCAATGAGGAAAATGGATGCAATTAGGAGTAGAGAGAATGAACAGAATGAACAGAAAGAGATCTTCAAGAAAGTTATTCAAGTAGCCAAGGTAAAAAGATTTTATCTCCAACTAGAGAAGGGAGAGTGGAGATGAAGAGAAGTAGGTTGATTCATGAAAGATTTAAAGCTAAAATCAACAAGACTAGGTGACTGATTAAACATGGGAGTGAAGGAGGGGAAAGAATCAGCTGAGGCCCAGTCCTCTGGCTTGGACCACTGGGCAACTGCATGCCAGGACAGGTCACCCAAGGAACATATGAAGACTCTAGCCTTGGGAAAAAAGAAATAAGGCCATTTGGGTGATGAGCAAGCAATTACATAGCAATAGTTCTGTACCTGGCACTGTTCTAGGGGATATATACATATATATATTCTTTTCCCCAAAGCTTCATAGCATGTCTATCAGATAGGTTCTATACAATTCCCAGTTTACCAATGAGGAGACAGAGGTGCCGGGAGGCTAGGTGACTTGCTCAGTCAAACAGCTAGTTCATGGCAGAGTCCCTCAACCATGATACTCATATTCAACAACCTACCTGTATTGAGTTTGAGGTGCCCGGGAGGCATCTGAGTGGATTTATCAACCAGTCATGTTGGAGGAGGTCATTGAGAGGACGTGACCGCTAGTTGACCCATGAGCTGGACCCAGAAGATAGGAGGCTCCTCACCTCTAACCCTGGCTTGGAATGTACATTCTGGCCACCATTCCCACAGCTGGAGTCATATTCAAGGACAAAGCCTTGAGAGAGCAATGTGTTGTTGAGAGTATCTGTACAGTGACTGAATCCAGTTAAGACCTCTGTAAACTGAAGATTCTGGCCAGCAGGTGCAGAGATCTGCAAGAGGCAAGCCTATGTGTAAATTCCCTTGCTTTATTAAAACTGCCACATACCAACCTGGAGTGGTCTGTCTCTTTCTTTGGTATCTCCTTGCCCTCTTGTACCCTGCGCCAGTTTGCAACCAACAAGTAGATTCACGGGTCTGGAATTAATTGAAGTCTGGCTGAATACATTGTTACATAAGAGAACATAAGGTTGTGTTAGCAGAGTTAAGAACATTATTTAATTTCAGTTGATCCTTGAAGACCAAATAACCTTTCTCCAGAATAAAAAATTTTAAGTGGAGATTAATTTTGAAGCCCTTCCCAAAAAATTTTCTGTTTAATTGCACTGAGGACATCAACACCATACCATTTCCCCTTCTTTACATGTATGGTGTGGGACTCAGATAAACACGGATTCCAACCTCAAGTTTTCCTGGTAACTAGTTCTGTGCCCTTGAAAAAAGCTGCTTTACCAGTTTGAGACTCAGTTTCTTCATCTATTAAATAAGGATTAAAAAAAAAAAAAACTGCTTTCACACATATAAGGATTAGGTGACATAACATATACACAGGACCAGGCACCCCCTTCTACTCTCTCTCCACATGGCCTTCTGATGAACATGTTATAACAAGGCTATAATGTAAATATTTTTCTTATTTTATGTTAATTGGATTATAATGCAGTTGTAGGAGAGTGTAGACTGTAAAGGAGGGGTGAAAAGAGTCTCCACTTAGCCTTATATTTTTGCTGAGCACCCAAGAGCCTTAACATCAGAAGGGAGGGTATTGTTGGGGAGGGGTGACAAGAACAAAAATGTTCCTCGGGACACCTGGGTGGCTCAGTCCATTAAGCATCTGCCTTCAGCTCGGGTCATGATCCCGGGGTCCTGGGATCGAGTCCCACATCGGGCTCCTTGCTCGGGGGGGAGCCTGCTTCTCCCTCTCCCACTCCCCCTGCTTGTGTTCCCTCTCTCTCTCTCTGACAAATGAATAAATAAATCTTCAAAAAAAAAAAAACACACAAAAATGTTCCAGAATGAGGTGTGTGACAACCTTGATTCTTACCCTAAAATATTCAAAGGACTTAGAATTCTTTGTGTTAAGAAAACTGGATATGTATTCCACCCACTTACCACCACAAAAAGAACTTAGAGGCATTTGGCCTGTGTGGACTTGTACCACACCATTTTATTTGAACTCTTGTGGTAACATCAACCTTTCATGTAGGAGGAGCAAGTAGGATTTGTTACAAAGAGAGAGCAAGAGATTCTGCAGGAACTCCTTAAGTGCTTTTAAAGCAAATATTTGAATCACTGCAAGAGACACTCACTTTTTAAAATTGGGGCTTTCCATTTTACTGTTCATTGGATGTTTATTCATAAGCATGCCGGAATTATAAAATTTTCCTCAAGCTCTTATTTAATGCTTGGGCAGTGCCAACTATGAACCTAGTGCTTGCTATAGGAATATAAATGTAAAGAAAATCGAATAATTCTTGGAGATCACAGAGCTTCCATGCTGGAGAGGGGAGTTTAAAAACATTTGCCTTGGTAACTGAAAAGAACTGTCTTTTAATGTACTACAATTTTCTCCATTTGAAATGGGAAGCAGCCACAGAGGGAAAAAGTGAAAGTAGAGGAACTGGAAAAACAAAAGTAGGAAAGGATTTATTCATCTTAGCACAATGCCTGCAGCCAGACTGAATCATTCTTCCTTTGCATAAACATTCTAGAGTTGTAAGAATAGCTCATACCCCCAATGCCAACTTGAAGGAAAAGGAAAAGAGGTTAACCTCTGTAAAATAATGAGCTTGTTACTAGTTTTCCATTACACCTAAACACAGGTTAACATAACGAATTCAGTCAAATATTTTCTAGCAGTTTGAAAAACAGGATGTTTTTAAAAAGTTGAAATCAACTGCATGCGTCTACATGGACCTTCACTACTAATAAGGTTAGTATAAACTAGGGGCGCCTGGGTGGCTCAGTCGTTAAGCGTCTGCCTTCGGCTCAGGTCATGATCCCAGGGTCCCGGGATCGAGTCCCACATGGAGTCCCACATCGGGCTCCCTGCTCGGCGGGAGGCCTGCTTCTCCCTCTCCCACTCCCCCTGCTTGTGTTCCCTCTCTCGCTGTGTCTCTGTCAAATAAATAAATAAATAAATTCTTAAAAAAAAAAAAAAGAGGTTAGTATAAACTATATTTTTAAAATAGTAATACTTGCTACCAACAGGGCAGCTAAAATTCCGGAGTTTTTAGACAAACTTTGAGAGTGTCAGTCTATCAATTATAGGTGAAAGAGATCCTTACTTTCCAGGCTGTGGGGAAACAGGGGAACTTAGCTCAGGAGAAAAAAGGAAGTTGGCAGGACACATGTGTGTAATTGATCCTTTCAGAACTGACTTCTGACTAATGAATTATTCCCATTAATGCAGAAGCAATGATAATGGCCACAAAGGACAGGTCCATAAGGGCACCCATCAGAACTACCAGTTTCCTTTCTGGAAGGTGATTAGAATTAAATCACAGATCCTCTGACTGAGTGAATATCCAGGGGTTCTTAGATTTATCAAAGGGGAAAATACCCTACAGAGGGGGAAAAAAAATAAGGGTCATTCTTGAGCTATTGATTTAATAATAATTTTTAAAGGTTTTCCATCTTCTAGCTGGGATCGAAGGATACATTGTAAATGCTTCATAAATCTCCCATTTCCATTAAACCATTTTGAGTAGAGCAGTGAACTACCGTGGCTTCTAGGTTTACTCTCTTATACCCACTGCAGCCTCTATCCTAAATCTCTGATAAGAGACACACTGGCTGTGGCTTTATCCCTTAAGGATTTTATTTCTAGAGCTCCTTTTTGAGGGTCTGAGAGCCCTACAAGAAAAATATCCTTATACATTTTCTACAGTAAAGAAAAAGAGCAGTGGTGAATCACTTAAAATATCAAACAGCAGGTATAAATCACTCAGTACCTCATCCCCATTTTGCTGATGTAAAAAGTCCATTTCCATGGAAACAAGGATTAGAAATAGCAACCTATGAGAAACACTGGGTTTATTGGAGCACATGGAAGTTTTAGTTTGGTTTTCAGCCAAATCTTGAGAAAGAAAATCTTTGACTAATACCTACATGCTATTTTTATCACTTTGAGAAAAAATGTTTGAATTATGGATTAAGGGAAAATCATTTTTTTCCACTTAAAGACAATCAAAAACAACATAAGTTAATTTGGGGATTGGAAAGCATATCCTTTCCTTTCAAATCTTGTAAGATTTGGTTGTCCCCCAATTTTCTATCTCTGCTCTGCCTAATATAGGTGTACAACAAAAAAATGAGAATAATCTGGCCTGATTTGAAGATTTAATTGCAGGTTGAACCACGGGTTTTTAATTGATATCTATCCCTAAGTGAGAAACCTCCAGCCCATTTTCACTCACAGACAAAAGAAGTTTACCTTAGTTATGGAAAGACACTTAACAATACTTTATTCTGTAAATGAGATGCTTCCCTGTGTTTGATTATGAAACTGCTTCTTTAATAAACAGTAAAGCTCAAAGATTCAGCTTGGAAGACAGCATGGTGTCCCAGAGTAAGCAAACAATCTGCAGTAGGAACGGAAGAACGTATGGGAGACTGGACCCCATAAGGGCCTGCTGTCTCTCCCCATCTATCTCGCTCACCCTCATTTGCTCATCCCACAAGGCCTACCTCAAAACTCGCCTCTTCCTCGAAGCCAGGCCTCCAGGTTTACAATGTGCCTTTTTCGCAGATTAAGTATTTGCAAATCCACCTCCTGGCTACGGTGTATTTGTAACACCCCAAAATCAATAGTTGTGGTGGTTCCCCAGTCCCTCACAAACACGTGGAGAGCAACAGCTTCTCAGGTAAAGTCAAACCAGGCAATGCTCTACGCTCTCTCAGCTCTCACACTGTAGACAGTGGCCTTTTGGTCATCTATTTAATGCTATGTCTTTTACATGTTGGTGCTCTCTGTTGGTGATTTGGCTGTTTGAAATGGCCCCCAAGCACAGTGTTGGAGTGCTGTTGAGTATTCCTAAGCATAAGTAAGCAGTGATGTCTTACAGAGAGAATGCATGTGTTCGATGGTCTTCGTTCAGATGTGAGTTATTGTGCTCTTGGCTGTGAGGTCAGTGTTGATGAATCAACAATGTACATTAAATAGGTGTCTTTAAATAGAGACACACATTGAACAAGACTATGTGTTGATCAGTGGATGAAAATGTAACCGGACACTCACAGGAAACTAACCCTCTATTTCCCCTAAAAGCAGTGCTTACTTACTGGAGCAATTAGCTTCAGTATTCCCTAATTCAGTGTTCTCAGCAACTTTATAGATCATAACTTGCAAATAACAAGAATTCACTGTAGCTTAAACTCATATTGCTCTCATTTTAACATATCTCTACCTCCTAACTAGCCCCTTATTATACATGGCCTTAGACTCTAATTGTTGTTATTATACTGTTTACCGCTTTGCTATGTACTTTTTGATAATTAATAAAATAATATTAATAATAATAAAATGTCAGCTTTTAGTGATTCAGGTCCTACTGTGTGACAGACAGCGTACCGAGAGCACTACAGACATTATCCCATTTGTGGGTGACTCATATCACAAATTAGATGGCAAGTTCCTTTATAGTCAGGGGCCTCATCATTTTTTACCACATAATATTGTCTAACACAAAGACAGGCCCACAAAACTTGCTGGAAAATTGTGATTTTGCTGTTTTCGTTCTTGTTACACATTTCCGTAGATGACTATTTTTGAAAAGTGACTTAATCCAAGTAAATTTTAAATTATGCCTAATGATTAAATCACAATTATCATATTTCTCATCTCTATCATGGATGGAGCACGTAGGATTTCTCACATGCTGCATTTAGTGCTATGTCTATATAATTTCATTTTAATCATTAAAAGCACCTTAGAGAAAACTGATACAAAAAACTTGAAGTAACTTTTCAAAGTCATAGGTCCTAAGGGATGGAACTGGATTTGAATGCAGAAGCTCTTACACATTTCAAGTATTTTCCCTCTTAAAATCAGAATGTTTCTTAAATTCTCTGTAGGAGAAAAGCTATAATAATAACTAAAACTTAAGTGTTTAGTCTGAGCCAAGTACTGTCTAAGTAACTTGCATTGATCAATATGTTTAATCCTCATAGCAAGTTTAAGAATTCAATGGTGTCTTCCTTCTGTAGATAAAGACACTGAGCCCTGGAGAAGTGAAGTAACTTGCCCAATGTCGCCTAGCTAGAGAGTAAATAGCAAAGCCAGGATTCAAATGCAAAATGTTCTTCCTCCAGAACCTGGGGTCTTAACCATTGCACAATACTGCTTTCAACCTGTGGGTCTACTTTCTCCAACTGTTACTATATAATGACAGAAGGAAACTCTAATTTTATTAAAGATATAAATAGGTTTATGACTTATTAATCATAAAATCAACCTTATATGTTTGAAAAATAGGCATAAGTAAATGTGAAAAATACCTTGTTTATTCTATGGACACATGACCAGAGAATACATGGGACCAAGCACAGTCCTGGTTTCTCCACCACTGGTTGACATGTGCTTCAAACTGAATAGAACCTGATAGAACCAGAACAACTAACCACAGCTATTGTGACTGCATGATTCTGGGGTCAGACAGACCCAGGCTTGACTCTCAGCCCCACCATTTACTAGGTATGGGATGTCAAACAACTAAATCACCTTCCAGGGTCTCATTTTTCCACCCTTCTCCTCAAAATTACTATAATGCTCTCCAGCTCACACACTTGCTATGAGAAATAAGATGAAATACATGAAGAACCTAGCATAACAAACAATAGGTAATCCATAAATGTAGGTTCCTTACCTCCAGGAGACTCTCACTCCTTTTCCACTAACATCAGGGACCTGGAAATCAAAGCCAGCTCAAATCAGGGAAGAGCTCACCGTTTTATTCCTGAGATTTGGATTGCTGGCCACTGTCATAGCCACATTTTCACAGGAATGGTTTCTGTTCAAGTACAGTAGATGGCCCCCCATCCGCCATTTTGCTTTCCCTGGTTTCACGTGGTGAACCACTGGCAGGATGCAGGTGATCCTCCTTCTGACATACCTTCAGAAGGTCAGTAACAGTTCGACGCTCCGTGAAAATGCCCATGTCATTCCCCTCACTTCATCTCATCATGTAGGCCGTTCATCATCTCACATCAGCACAAGAACAAAGGGGACTACAGTACAAGAAGGTATTGGACAGAAGGTCACATTCAGATAACTTTTATTACAGTACATTTTTATAATTCCTCTATTTTATTAGTTATTTTTGTCAATCTCTTACTGTGCCTAATTGATAAATTAAACTTTATCATGGTATGCATTATAGGAAATAACATAATATAGATAGGGTTCAGTACCATCTGCGGTCTCGGGCACCCACTGGGGGTCTTGGAATGCATCCCGCGTGAACAAGGGGGACCACTGTTTTCTAAAATTGATTGTGATGATGGTTGCACAACACCATGAATATACTAAAACCCACTGAAGTTTACACTTTAAAAGCATGCATTTTGTGCTGTGTGAATTCTGTATCAACAAAGCTGTTCGATTAATTTTAAAGGGTAATTAAGTAAGTAATCAAGGCCTTACATTTCTATATCAATAAATGATTTTTAAATATTTTCTTTGCATTAAACCCCCAAAAAAGTGAGTTGAAGATAAAGAAAGAGAAATAACTAAATTAGACATCAATACAGCACTTGTCTATGAAGGGTATGAGAGATGGGGTTATAACTGAAGCGTGGTGAAGAGAAGAGCCACATGCCTCTTTAGAATTTTAATGCAAGAGAAGACATTTAGCTATTTAATGAAACAGCTCTATTCAAACAGGTCCTCGGTGTAAAAGCACACCTAGAGATAGGGGAAACAACTATATAATATCTTCAATTTTCCGAAGATTGCTTGTTTTTTTTAACTAATATTCATCTTTTTATCTTTTCCAGCATTGCAAAGTACACTACAAACTCATAAATATTGAGAGCCACTGGAGCAGTCTTGTTATGTCATGGCACCCCTCAGAGAGACTACATTTCTGATCCTGAATCCTATCTTGGCACCTAGAACCATATCACTCTCCTAGGCCAATTCTAAGACATTAGAATACCAAGTGCCACCAACTCTGGATCACCCAGTCCTGGTCTCCAGCTACTTACTGAGATAATATGACTCATATTCACCTTTTTCTTACTGCCAGTTATTTATCAGACCTATGACCGAAATTACAGCTTCTCCTTCAACACTACATTTTGTTCTCTAGGATGAAATTCCTCTGTGCACAGCAGTTGCTGGGGCAATTCTTCCAGACTGGGAGTAGGTATAATTTCTGATCTAACTCCCACCACAATCTCCATCCTATCTTAATTAACTAATCATTCCAAGAAGAACCCCAGAATCTACTTAATGACATTCCTATGTTTACTACTTAAACTCAAAAATTCTCAGGTATCTTGGACTCCTTATTATTCACAGTTGATCAATGAGTTCATCACTGTGGAAGTTATTTCTTCTGGTTGGCAGTACTCAGATCTCCTCTACTCCCAGCCACACAGAATAGCTGCATTCCCCATGACCTTGTTGTTTCCTTATGTCAATAAAAATGGTAGCAAAAGTTACCTTGCAATAGAAGTATTTAATTGCTAGTGCCGGACTTTCTAGTTCATTCTTCTCCTGTCACAGTGATCATAAAAGTGCTTGTTGCTGTGGATGAGTCGTAATATCAAAGAATCTTGTAATACTAAGCCAATACATGCAGACAAGGGCCCTGAAGAATCACCGACATCTGCAACATGTCTAAACAAGAAATACATATTTGTTGTAGCAGGTACCTAAGACTTTAGGTTTGCTTGTTAATGAAGCGTAAGTTGGCCTATCCTGACTGATATAGTCACCAAGTTCTATTTAACTGAATATATACAAGTATATTTATTGCATGTGTCAGTAATGATGAAAAACTAGAAACAACTTCAATATCATTAGTAAAGGGTTGGTTTAACAAATCACACTACAATGGAATAGTGTGCAGTCACTGGAAGGAAACATGTAATGACACTGAAAGATGTTCAATACAAAAATACAGATTCAAAAGGGTACAGCTCTCGGATGTTTATAGCAGCTTATCAACAATAGCCAAACTATGGAAAGAGCCCAAATGTCCATCGACTGATGAATGGATGAAGAAGATGTGGTTTAGGGGCGCCTGAGTGGCTCAGTCGTTAAGCGTCTGCCTTCGGCTCAGGTCATGATCCCAGGGTCCTGGGACCGAGCCCCGCATCGGGCTCCCTGCTCAGTGGGAGGCCTGCTTCTCCCTCTCCCACTCCCCCTGCTTGTGTTCCCTCTCTCGCTGTCTCTCTCTGTCAAATAAATAAATAAATAAATAAATAAATAAATAAATAATCTTAAAAAAAAAGAAGATGTGGTTTATATATACAATGGAATATTACTCAGTCATCAAAAAGAATAAAATCTTGCCATTTGCAATGACATGGATGGAGCTAGAGTGTATTATGCTTAGCAAAATAAGTCAGTGAGAGAAAAACAAATACCATATGACTTCACTCATATGTGGAATTTAGGAAAGAAAACAGATGAACATACGAGAAGGGGCAAACAAAGACAGGAAAATAAACCATAAGCAACTCTTAAAGATAGAGAACAAACTGAGGATTGACAGAAGAGGTGGCGAGGGATGGGTTAAATGGGTGATGGGTATTAAGGAGGGCACTTGTTATGATGAGCACTGAGTGTTATATATAAGTGATGAATCACTAAATTCTGTTCCTGAAACCAATATTACACTATATGTTAACTAACTAGAATTTAAATAAAAATTTGAAGAAAAAAATAAAATTAAAATAAAAATTCCAAAAAAAAGAAAGATGTCCAAGATACACTATTAAGATGAAAAAAAGTCAGTTATAAGACAGCATATATAGGGGCGCCTGGGTGGCTCAGTCAGTTAAGCATCTGCCTTCAGCTCAGGTCATGATCCCGGGGTCCTGGGGTCGAGCCCCACATCGGGCTCCTTGCTCGGCAGGGAGCCTGCTTCTCCCTCTCTGTCTGCGTGTCACTCCCCCCTGCTTGTGCTCTCTCACTCTCTCTGTCAAATAAATAAATCTTTAAAAAAAAAAAAAAAGACAGCATATATAATGTGATAATTTTTGTAAAAGGAAAATGTATGTACATAACTTATATATAACATAAATAAAATATGTGCATGAAAGTATGGATATAGGCTGTATTCTATTCATACTACTATATGCAGAGGAAAAATCTGTAAGAATATTTTACAAACTAAATAGAATTACAGGATACTTTTGCTCTTTAATATGTTTCTGTATTGTTGGAATTCTTTTATAAGGATCACAGTTTACTATTTTTTAAGAGATTTTATTTATTTATTTGACAGAGAGACACAGTGAGAGAGGGAACACAGCAGGGGGAGTGGGAGAGGGAGAAGGCTCCCCGCTGAGCAGGGAGCCCGATGCGGGGGTCTATCCCAGAACCCTGGGATCATGACCTGAGCCGAAGGCAGATGCCTAATGACTGAGCCATCCAGGCACCCCCAGTTTACTCTTATAAACAGAAAAATATATAATTTTTTTTTAAGTAAGCTCTAGGCCCAACATGCAACTTGAACTCAAGACCCTGAGATCAAGAGTTGCATGCTCTACTGACTGAGTCAGCTAGGTGCCCCTATAATGTTTTTAATATAACATTCATGTTTACCCTCCTCTCTATCTCACCACCTTCAAGAGTTAACACATTTCCCATAGGCTTTAAAAAAAAAAAAAAAAAACCTAAGTAAGAACATATAGTGTTTTGTGTTTTTTTTTTCTTTTCATTCCATTTATTTAAAAATACCTGTTCACCAGCAGAACAGACATAATGTTCTACTTGTTTATTTCCATCCTTGAATTCTATGAGACAATTCAAAATTACTTTGTCGATA
>NC_138373.1:125093774-125102056 GCF_054177405.1 Leptonychotes weddellii
CTGGGTGGCTCAGTTGGTTAAGCGACTGCCTTCGGCTCAGGTCATGATCCTGGAGTCCCTGGATCGAGTCCCGCATCGGGCTCCCTGCTCGGCAGGGAGTCTGCTTCTCCCTCTGACCCTCCTCCCTCTCATGCTCTCTGTCTCTCATTCTCTCTGTCTCAAATAAATAAATAAAATCTTTAAAAAAAAAAAAAAGAGAGGACTTCACTACACAGCCGATTGTTCATTGTGCCCAAAGTGAATGTTTAAAAATGCAAATTTTTAACAAAATACTAGAATAGATTTATTAAAGAATGAGTCAATTGACTCATTTAATTCTCTGTAACTTTGTGTGGTTCTCTTTTATTAAGAATTAGTATTCTCAATTACTGTCAATTTAGCAAATAGGAGAAATAAATGCCTTTTTATATACTTCATTGGCAGAGATGTTTTCAGTATTTCAACATAAAAAGTAACACATGGGTGCCTTATTTAAGCTACTAACTTTGTAAGAAATGCAAATTGAGAAGGGGTCATTAATGGGACAGAAAAATTTGTTTACTTGTCCATATTGGTCCAACCAGTGAACTATTTTGGGAAGTTTCTCACCCTAGAGTCAGAAGAATAGGCTCCAGAGTCAAATTGCCTGGATTCAAATTCCAGCTCTGCCATTCACGGACCACGTGACCTCAGGCAAGCTACTCCATTTCTCTGTCTGCGAAATGGGGATAAAACTAGTACCTAATCACACGGTTATTGTGCAGATTGAATGAGAAAATCCAGATAGAGCAGTTAGCATGGTGCCTGTCATTTGGCAACAACTCAATAAATGTTAGCTGCTGCTAGTTAGTATAGTTGATAACGACATTGATATTGAAATTGCTGATGCTTTATTCTGTTATATGTTGATTTTTTCCATTGGAATATTTCTCTTAGTGGTAGTTCCATCTGGCAAGAAACTAACAATATCAGTTAAAAGTCTAATTTTCTGATCCAAGTTTTATTTTTTGGTTTTCTCACTTAGACAAATAAAGTCGATAATGATCCTAATAGAAAATCAAGACTTGAATATCTTGCTAAATGTTTAAGAGATAGTACTAAAGATTCATCTTACTTAGCAAATTTGAGTTTACTCTTGGTTTATTAAATTCAGTAACAAGGATCAAAATTGAACAGATAAATAAGAACTTTAATAAGTCTTTAAAATGCTTAAGAATGATACCTGTAATATACCTAACATCTCCTTTTAAAACTACTGTAACATCATCTTTGTAAATTTATGGCCATTTAGAAAATTACATCAGCTGTAAAGTGTCCATAATCAGCAGCATTCTTTCCAGGAAATCCACTTTATACATTTTTTTCCTTCAAAGTGTGCATTCTTTTTCTGCTCCACCACACCTTAATGACTAGCAGACATTTTCATAAATGTTTTCATAAATTTTAATAAAATGGGTTTAAAGGACATCTATAGTATCGGAAGGGAAAATTCTGTAAATCATTGTTTCTCAAACCGATCCTTGGGAGTTTTTTCAAGGGCCTGAGAGTGCTCTGTGGATATTTTCCTTAATGTCCTGTGTTCAGTTTGATGTTAAAACAGCACAATTAAAAAGAGATTGTGGAAGGTTAGAATAATCTTATAATGGTGGATATTGTCACTCACTTTTAGGGCCTGTGTTGGTGCCTGTATTTATGAGTCCACCGTCAACAAAGGGCACTGCTTTAATTGCCACTAGTTAATGAGAAAAGAACAGAGATCGACTTAATAACTAAATGATGAATCTGTGCCAAGTGAAGACCAAATGCTATCATGGCATTCTGTACAAAGATTTCTTTATAGCCCAAACTGTAAACATGGTGACAAAATTAAGTGATCGTAAAACATGTTATGTTACAGACATAGCAAGCTCGAAAGAGCCTGTCCTATTAAACAGTCAGTATTCACATAACAAGGAACAATTTCTTTTCAGCAAAACCTCATCCATCACATAAAATTAGTATCACTAATTTATATTTTATTGGTTTGGTAGTTTTGTACATGAGTGTTAGTTTTGTTGTCATTTAAGAACCATAAGCATTGGGAATTTATTTATTTATTTATTTTAGCAGTGGGAACTTAAACCTGGCTTCAGATTTATACATATTTAAATAATGAGATAAAAATACTCAACACTAAAAAATACTGAATTTGAATTTTTATTTATGTTTGAGGATATTTAAAAATACCGGTAGTTAATTTGTCTTAAAGAAAATGAAAACCTGGGGCGCCTGGGTGGCTCAGTCAGTTAAGCATCTGCCTTCGGCTCAGGTCATGATCCCAGAGTCCTGGGATCGAGCCCCGCATAGGGCTCCCTGCTCCACAGATAGCCTGCTTCTCCCTCTCCCACTCCCCCTGCTTGTGTTCCATCTCTCGCTGTCTCTCTCTCTGTCAAATAAATAAATAAAATCTTTAAAAAAAAAAAAGAAAATGAAAACTTAAGTTTTATTGATTCTTATATTTTCTTCCTGATGTTTGAGTTGAATCTAATATACACATAAGAGTATTCATAGCACCTATATCAAGTTGAGTGTTAAATGTGCATTTGTATGTTGTTAGCCATGGTGGAAACGAGTAAGCAAAGCAAATAGGAACATGTCTGCTTTCTTCTTTCTTTGTAGATGTAATTACTGCAGAAATTTATCAAGTAGAATCTGTCTTTAGCAATTACAATTATTTAAACAAATTTGACTTTTGATAGCATTGCCCCCATTGTTTAAAAATAAGTGATCATAACCATACAGTTACATATTTTTCTTATTTAGAATTAAACCTTGGGGCACACAGATGGCTCAGTTGGTTAAGCATCTGTCTTCAGCTCAGGTCATGATCTTGGGGTCCTGAGATCAAGCCCCACATTGGGCTCCCTGCTCAGTGGGGAGTCTGCTTCTCCCTCTCCCTCTGCCCCTCCCCCCTGCTCGTGCGCTCACACTCTCTCTCAGATAAATAAAATCTTCTAAAAAAAAAAAAGAATTAAACCTTGTTTATACTTTAAAAAATCTATAAAATTTTGAACGAGATCCAAAAGGATACAGTTTTGCAAAACTCTTGGCCTGTTTTCTTAGCCAAAAATAATATTGGCCACATCTAATATAGTATATGTAATGTTCAAGAATTAAAAGTTTTAACCCCTGCAGGCTTATAAGAAAGTTAATATGGAGACTGTGCTCATTTTAATGCTAAAGTCTCACCTTTTATCTTTAGTGAGAATGACTTACAGATAATTAACACACACGATACAAGGGAAGCACAAATAATTTAAATGATTCAGTGATCTCTTTGTACCAAATGGCATACATCTATAAAAGCAGAATTGTTATCCTGATCTATTAAAAATAAAATACATTGTTTAATTAAGTAAAGCATTTGAGTATTATTAGCCAAAGATAACAAAACACCACCGTGTTTTTAGAAATATTTGTGTGAGTATATATACATCAATGGATTAAATATGTTCCTCTTCTCAAAAAGAGATGAATAGAAAAAATTTTTCATTAATATTATTTCTGGCATTCATTCAAAAGTAATTTGAAATAGCTATGCATTCACAAAATTTCCCAAAGATTGAATTATCATTATTCTTTAATTCCAATAAATCACAGAATATTCTTCCATTCTTTTGGCTGTGACAAATTTATAACAAAACTGACATTTTATCAGGGGTTTCTTTTTTTTGCCTTTCTTTTTTTTGCTAGTAACTATAATCACAATTAATAAAACAAATTAATAAAATTATTGTAACAGCATATTTAAGGACTTTTTTATAGTCTCATTTCTCTTACTCCCACAACCCTTTCTCATCTTTATTATCCCTATAAAAACAAACTGTAAGGACATTTATGATGCACTTAGAACACTTTGTACCTTTATATATGGTTTTTATCAACTATGTCCAACTTAATCTTGCCTTAAGATCATTCATTATGCATTCTTTCATTCATTGCATAGCACAGTTCCAGGTAAGGGAGATCCACAGTGAATATGACACCTTCCCTCCAATTCTCACTGTCATGCTATCTCAATAAAAACAATAATAACCACAACTTATCGAGTATTTATAGGTAAAGTTCACTGTGAGATGTTTTTGCTTTTAATTCCAGTATACAGTGAGGTGTCTTTAATAGAATTATCCATTTAATTCTCACAGATTGACCTGGCAGGTAACAGACAGTATGGTAGAGTTCCACTCAACTTCTAGGTCTGCCATTTACTAGAGGTGTGCCTTGGGTATGGAATTTACCCTCAATTTAACTAGGCCTAAATTTCTTTTCTTTTTTTTTTTTTTTGTAAAATTGGGATAATCATAGTATCTTCCCTTTAGCTATGAATCAGGAATAGTACATAATAGTACCTAGCACAAGGAATGCTTGTGACTGTTGCATTAGTTCATGTATATCAGGTGCATAGAATGGTGCCCAGCTCAATAAATATGAGCCATTATTATAGTTGCTGTTCTATCAACGAGGAATCTGATGGATTTAAGTTACCTGAACATAAGTGGTACAACAATCAAGAGACTAAGGCAGGATCTCAAAACCCTGGACTGACCCCATGGATATCCAAGTGAAGTTATAACTGTACCAACTACCAATCTGCAACAGATTTTGTGCTCTCAGGAAAAGTGAAATATATAAAAAAAAAGAAACAATTACCCTCAAATGAAGCTGAAGAAACAAGAAATTCTTTTAAACAGTTTAGTTTTCTCAAGTACAATAGTGAGGAAGGTACCAAAGATTCTCAAATAACTTATTGAAGGAAGAGAAGGAATGAAAATGGCAGAATATTTAGAGTTACAACAAAAGTGAATAACATAGTGGCAAGAAATTCCTGTCATTCGCTGTTTACTGCTTTGAACACAGGTAATATTAGATACCTATCACAACATGCAAACTTAGAAAAGCAAAATCATGAAATCATGGACTGATCAACAGACACAAGTAATTCAATCTACACAAAGACAAGCATGGTCAAAGCCTAACTCTGGCTTTTTGTCAGTACAGCCATCTTGAGCCGGTGTTTTAGCATTTAAAGAAAATGAATCAGTCACATATTAAATCAATTTATGAAATTTCTCACTTCTGACCGGTTCGTAGAATCACAGTAAATGTTAAAGTTAAGCTTAGTTTTAAAAGGTGAGAAGTGATTTCATTTTTCACTTTCACTAGAGACATGTTATTCTACATTATTTATATAGAAAAAGAATTTATGGAACTCTGAATGTTGACTGCTTACGTATTACATCACAATGCCTCTATATATGTTTTTATTTGAATATAGTTGATGCACAATGTTACATTAGTTTCAGATGTACAATTCAACGAATGGACAAGTTTATACATTATGCTATGCTCACAAGTACAGCTACAATCTGTCCCATTACATCATTATTACAGTGTCATTGACTGTATTCCTTACACACTGCTTTTTATTCTCGTGACTTACTCACATGCCATAACTGGAGACCAGTATCTCCCTTTCCCCTTCACCCATTTTGCCCAACCTCCCACTGCCCTCCTCTCTCGCAACCATAGGTTTATTCTCTATATTTATAGCCCTGATTCTGCTTTTTGTTCATTTATTCATTTTTAAAATTCCATTTATGAGTGGAATCATAGAATATCTGTCTTCTCAGTCTAACTTAATTCACTTAACATCATACCCTTTAGATCCATCCATGTTGTCTCAGAGGGCACAATGTCATCCTTTTTTATGGCTGTGTAATATTCCATTGTGTATATATACCACATTTTCCTTATCCATTTATCTACTGATGGAGACTTAGGTTTTTTCCATATCTTAGGTATTGTAAATAATGCTGTAATAAACATAGGGGTGCATGTATCTTTTTGAATTAATCTTTTCATTTTCTCTAAATACCCAATAGCAGAATTATTGGATCATATGGCATTTCTATTTTGAATTTTTTGAGGAACTTCCATACTGTTTTCCACAGTGAATGTACCAATTTACATTCCCACCAATAGTGCAAGAGGGCTCCTTTTTCTCCACATCCTCGCCAACATTTATTTCTTGTCTTCTTGATTTTAGCCATTCTAATAGGCATGAGAATATATCTTATTGTGGTTTTGATTTTCATTTCCTTGATGATGAGTGATGTTGAGCATCTTCTCATGTATATGTTAATCATCTATATGTCTTCTTTGGAAAAATGTCTATTCAAGACCTCTGCCCATTTTTAAATCAGATTGGTTTTTGTTTTTTATTTTTTTGGTGTTAGTGGTATGAGTTCTTTATATATTTTGGATATTAACCCCTTATTGGATATATTATTTGTAAATCTCTTCTCCTATTCAGTAGGTTGTCTTTTTGTTCTGTTGATAGTTTCCTTTGCTGTGCAAAAGCTTTCTATCTTGATGGAGTCCCAATAGTTTTTTTGCTTTTGTTTCCCTTGCCTTAGGAGACATATCTAGAAAAATGTTGCTGCGGCTGATGTCAGAGAAATTATTGCCACTATTCTCTTCTAGGATTTTTATGGTTTCAGGTCTCATGTTTAGGTCTTTAATCCATTTGGAGCTTATTTTTTGTGTATGATGTTAGAAAGTAGGCCAGTTTCATCTTTTTACATTTGGCTGTCCAGTTTTCCCAGCACCATTTATGGAAAAGACTGTCTTTTCCCCTATTGTATATTCTTGCCTCCTTTGTCATAGATTAATTGACCATATATATGTGGGTTTATTTCTGGGCTCTGTCTGTTTTTGTGCCAGTACCATCCTGTTTTGATCACTACATCTTTATAGTAATACTTGAAATCTGGAATTGAGATACCTCCAGCTTTGTTCTTTCTCAGAATTGCTTTGACTATTCAGAGTCTTCTGTGGTTCCATACAAATTTTAGTTATTATTTGTTCTAGTTTTGTGAAAAATGCTGTTGGTATTTTGATAAGGGTTACATTGAACCTGCAGATTGCTTTGGGTAGTATAGACATTTTAACAATATTTGTTCTTTTCATCCCTGAGCATGGAATGTCTTTCCATTTGTTTGTGTCATCTTCAATTTCCTTCATCAGTGTTTTATAGTTTTCAGAGTACAGGCCTTTCACCTCTTTGGTTAAGTTTATTCCCAGGTATTTAATTTTTTTGGTATAATGTCTCTATATTAAGGTAAAGCCTTCAGTCTCAACAAAAGATTATTTTTTCCCAAGAGGTTAGAGATCATAAACTATGTATTTCTAGAGCACTTACTTAAAAACTACTTACTATTATATATCTATTAAATAAGTCCTGAAGATCTAACATACAATATGGTGAACATAGACAATGATATTATATAATCATCAAACTTGCTAAGAGACTCTAGACCTTAATTATTTCCACAACAAAAAAGAAATGATAATTGTGTGATGTAATAGATATGTTAACTATCACTACAATGACAATCATATTACAATACATAAATGTATCAGATCAATACATTGCACACCTTAAACCTACATAATGTTTTATGTCAAATGTATTTCAAGAAAAATTATCTATTTTTTCTTTATTTTTTTTTTTTTAGAGAGAGAGAGAAAACTCAGGTGGTGGGGGCAGGGTAGAGGAAGAGAGAGAGATACTCTTAAGTAGGCTCCATGCCCAGAGTGGAGCCGTATGGGAGGCTCGATCTCATGACTCTGAGATCTTGACCTGAGCCAAAATCAAGAGTCAGACACTTAAACAACTGAGCCACCCAGGCACCCCAAAAATTATTTATTTGTTTGTTTGTTTATGAGGATCCCATGGAAGAAGAATAAAACATAGATGATTTTGTTCCCTGCCTTGATAAACACAAGAGTAGGAAGGGATGCCTTGGCAAGTCTTCGCTTGATAAAATGGGTAGAAGAGACAGCTGGATCATGAGTGATGCAAGAAGTAAAAAGTCAAACACATGAGGATATTATTCGGGCCATTTTTGCTTGCATATGTTCACATAGCATTGCAGCTGGGTAATGCTGGGCTTTAACTTACGCATATCTGTGGGACAGAGGAATCTCTCAAAGAATGAAGAGAGACTTTATTCAAAAGTGTGCAGTGGAAAATTAATCCTCACAATGGGCTCCCTTTATAGAAAAACACTGGGTTAGCAGTATGTATTCCATCACATGTGATTTTCTAGGGTTTGATTCAGCTGGTCCAAGTAGAAATGACATTAGAGCACTGTGCAACAATCATTGCTTGCTGTGGCATGCATCACTTGCTGTCACATGCATCACTTGCTGTGGCACGGAGCACTTGCTGTGGCACGCATCACTTGCTGTGCCACGCATCA
>NC_138373.1:125102556-125125729 GCF_054177405.1 Leptonychotes weddellii
ACAGTTTTCCAGAGTGGCTGCACCAGCTTGCATTCCCACCAACAGTGTAGGAGGGTTCCCCTTTCTCCGCATCCTCGCCAACATCTGTCGTTTCCTGACTTGTTAATTTTAGCCATTCTGACTGGTGTGAGGTGGTATCTCATTATCATCATTATTTTTTTCTGGTGCTGAAATTACCCCAGATTTAGCCTTAAGATAGCTCTTGTGTCCTTCTGACTATCTCTATCAGTTTTTGAGCCCTCGTTGCTTTATGACACAATCAAATGCTGCAGGCTTATTTTGGGCTTTCCCTGTCCCAGAGCCAGAACCATTAATTTCTTGAAGGAGACTGAGTGTGGAATGGTGTTTAGAAACAAAAATCTGGCAGTAGGTGTTTCCATTGCTACTATGCTGTTGTTGCCTCGAGACCCTTGCAGAGGTCAGAACTAGAAATACATTAAAACTTAAAAAATGTGTTCATATTGCCACCTCTATTTTAAATCAAGCAACATAGGGTCCTCCTTGAACTTCTTCCATTCCATATGTGCATCTTCCTTCTCCTTCAACAAGAACTCTGGTTCCCCAAACATTAATATGTTTATTCATTCACTTTATCATGCAATTTTAAGTTCAGAATATTTTATCTTTTCTCCCTGAGTTATGCTGTAAACATGTATTATAAGTTTTATTTACTATCCTTGTGGATGTGTATGATTTTTTTAAAAGGGTGTTTAGACAAATTTGGATCATTATTTTATGGGGACACAGAAAACTACAAACTGCCTTTCTAGCATTTAAAGCTGGAGTTGACTCATCCTTTCAATTCACATTTCATTATTGGCCAGGGAAACACCTGACTGGTCACACTCAACTTCAAGGGGTGAGAGAAGTGCAAATGTACCAGGTGCCTAGAACGGTAAGTGGAATACCACTGATGACCATTACATCCATCTCAGTGACCAAATGTTTATAAAATAAATAACCAATCACTCTTTGTTAAGGCTTTCTCTGTTCCCTTAGACTAGATTGCTCAGGCGAAAGCCTATATGAAACTTTTTATTAGAGAATACAGGAAGCTGGTGTGAGTAAAAAGGAGAATGAGATAGAGAAGGAGCTAGAGGCAAAGAGGCTATATTTTGAGCTGGTCGTGGTACCAGCTGGTATCAAATGCAACTGATTACTCAATCTTGAGGGGCCTCCTTCCAACAGGCCATACTAAGTTACTGCATCTCTGGATGGTCCATCTTGGGAAGAGGAAATTCTGTATCAGCTTTTATGTCCCAGTACTCAAAGAGTTGTTTCATACAGTGTTGGCTTCCCTGGGTTTTGGTTGTGTATGTGTGTGTCCTGAGCAAGCAAGGCAGGGTCTTACAACTCAGCGGTAACAGAGAAGACCTGAGATTGAAGACGAAAGGTGTATCCATTGGCATGAATGGTCAGGGGCTATTAGGTGTACCTATTGGAGCCCACATCGAGTTGGTTGTCAAAGTGAAGGTTTAGGTGGACCAATTGGACAAGGAACCCAGAGACAAATGAAGGTGAGAGTATTTAGTGTGGCACTTAATGAGTACCTGACATAATCATTTTTGCCTCTGAATCTTAGTTACCACCTTAATTGCCATTTATAAATATATATAAAATAGAACTCATCATGTCTTCTTCAAAAAAAGTCCTTTTTCTTACTTTGCTTTTTCCATTAATGACATTTGAATTATTCAGTTAATTTAGAGTTGAGACCCTGGAGTTATCTATGACTCCTGCTTCTTCTGCAATCACAGTAAGAAGCCTAGTTATGTAAAACTTAACTCCACAATGGCTCTTGAATCTGTTATGTCATTTCTATTCCCAATGCCACCAGTTTAACTTAGACTTTGAGTACATTTTGCTTGAAATAAGCCCCTGATGTTTTCCCTACACTTTGCCTCTTCTTTCTCTTGTTCACTCTGAGAACTACTTACCAGAGTAATCTTCCTAAAGCATCTGATAATGTTTTTTTCTTCTTTATAACATCAACTGCTGCCAATAGTCTACCAAATTAAGTTTATCCTTTTCTCCCCTGTAGGATCTAGAACAATCCGCAAATTAATAAGCCTACCTTATCCACCTGGTTGTGTTTTACTAATATCCATATACCCAACTGCAGCCAAATTGGGTCTCACAGGTTTTCTTGGACACAGTGTGCTTTCTTGATTTCATTCTTTGCTCATAGTCCCCTCAATCTGAAGTGCCTTTTCTACTACTGCTGTTTTTCCAAACATCCCTCTTCCTTCCCAGCTCATCTTTTAAATGACCCCCTTCGGGAAGCCCAGGCAGTACCCTACAGCCTGTTGTTTTCATCACTGCTACTAGCCAATCTCTTGCGCTGGTGTTCTTCCCTTCTTATTTGGGCTATTTTTAACTTTCCTTTAAAGAGGGGAGAGTGTGTGTGTTAGGGGGAGGGGACACGTGCCTGTTCTATCATTGGAGCCACAGGAACACTCTGAGTTGCTGTGTAGTTTCAGAGCGAAGCACAAGGCAGGGAAGAGGTGAACTTGACAGGCTCAGATCAAGGACATTAGAACTACTTATGCTGCAAAGATACCCATATTCTGTACTCTTAGCCTGAGCTCCTTGACCATAAAAATTTGTAGAAAAGTTTTTCTTAGCTACCATCAGGCTAGGAAGCAACATTGAGACAGATGATGCCAACCAATTTTGCAAAGACAGTTAACTACGTTATCTGCTGACTGGGCAAATTGGCAGGACTGGGTGAGGGTCTTCTTGTGGCTTAGGAAGGTGAAGGAGACGTTGAATCTCATGTGCCAAAAATGCTTATTTATAAACAAACTCTAAATTCAATTGCATTTACAGAATATAGTGAACATTAGCTCAATCAGTAATTCTGTACCACAGCCTTTTAGAGTGATACGAAATATTGTTTAATTGACATCATTTCAAAAAACTCAGATGTCATTTGCTTTGTTTGGGTGGAGTTATTTTTACTAGTAACAAAATTGGGGAGAAATGACTCTTATTGCATATGAGCTGACATTTTGTACTAGTAAGAACATATTTTGGTAGGAAAAAGATGAAGGCTAAAAATAGTATCCTGGAGAAGTCATTTTTATTAGGCAGAGTCTGACTGAGAGAGGTCCTAAAACTTTTGTCTTAAGAAGTGTTTAATCTTAGGGGGCGCCTGGGTGGCTCAGTCGTTAAGTGGCTACCTTCGGCTCAGGTCATGATCCCCGAGTCCTGGGATCGAGTCCCACATCGGGCTCCCTGATCAGCAGGAAGCCTGCTTCTCCCTCTCCCACTCCCCCTGCTTGTGTTCCTGCTCTCGCTGTCTCTGTCAAATAAATAAATAAAATCTTAAAAAAAAAAAGTGTTTAATCTTAGATTTTTTTTTTTTTGGTCATTTTAAGAAGAGGAACAAGATTGCCTTTGGATATTGATACTGGATATCAAACAAAGTTTCTAGTTTCAAAGTAAATAGAATTTATTTACCGAGAAGAGACCTGCTTATAAGGAGGAAGCTGGCTAATTTTGGCCCATTTCCCTGGAATCACAATTTCCTATCTGATGGGAATGTGAGGAGCATGATTGTTTATGCTCCAGAAAAGACAGTGGGAAGAAGAGAGGAAACAGCGTCAAGGGGTTGACCTTTTGACCCAGCTGACAGCCACAGAATCTAAGATTTTTGAATTTGGATCATAAGGCATCAGGGGCGCATCTTTCTAAGGCAAATGAAATGTGATTCTGAATTCTCTGAAGAATGCAGGACTCTCTCCCGACCATGTCTTGAATCTGTTCTTTCCTCTCCATCATTTCTTCATAGGATAAATAGAACCTGGTCTCTTGGTCACCAGATTCACCTGGCTTCAGCTCCTCCTGCTGCCAGCATTTTTTTTTTTTAAAGATTTTATTTATTTATTTGAGAGAGAGAATGAGAAAGAGAGAGAGCATGAGAGGGGGAAGGTCAGAGAGAGAAGCAGACTCCCCGCCGAGCAGGGAGCCCGATGCAGGACTCGATCCCGGGACTCCAGGATCATGACCTGAGCCGAAGGCAGTCGCTTAACCAACTGAGCCACCCAGGCGCCCCATGCGGCCAGCATTTTAATTGGAGTGATAGAGGTTGTCTATTTTGCTCACTAAACAGTACCTGGCAAAAGCAGATAAATGAAAACGTCAAAAAATGAATGAATGTAACGTTTTCCAAAAATAACAAATTCAAATAATGCCTCCCCTTTGCTTATTAGTCCTTATTGCCTTGCTACTGATTACAGGAAAATGTCAAAAATCCCTAAACTTGACCCTTCCCATCAACGTTAGTAGCCCCTTCCCTGTGCTTCCAATGCACCGTGGCACTGTATTGTGCTGATTTGTTGACATATCACTCTCACACCTAAGCAGTGAGTTCCGTAAAGGTGGAGATTATGTCTTATTTATCTTTATATATTCAAGCCCTTAATATATATATGTTTTTGGTACATGGTAGGGATTCATTATATTTTTCCATTTTAAGATGCTAGTTAGTAAACAAAGTCTTGTTCACTCTATTCACATGATGTATTTCAATTCAAGGAATACCTGTCGAAAGCCTATTTTATGTCTAGAACTCCCTGACTAAATGGTTTTGTAGACATAATATATCCTTTCACCGGTTCTCTTTAGAGAGCGAGGTTGATTTTTGTTTGCTTGTTTTCCTTTTAACACAGTTTTAGTCTTCTCTTACAAGGAATACTACAACTCTTTTGATCTCATTAAATGAGTCTCTTCAGACTTTTGACTTTTTACTCCCCCACCCTGCCCCCGCCCCTGCTTCCACTCAAGCAACAAAAAGCTTGAAAATGCTGGGTTTTTGAGTTTTTGTCTTTGGCTTGATTATGTCACCACCATATTAGGCCAATCATAGGATGGGATAGCTATGGTGATAGATTTTTAATTATCTCCTTATTAACACCTTTTTTTCAGGTAATGCAAAAAAGATGTGTGCTAGGTTACATTAAACAACTGCAGAGATTTATTGACACATTATAATATGTATTATTTCTTTAGTGTTTCTAAGTATGCCAGGCACTATGGTGAATCCTTGTCGGAATTTTTTTTTAAAGATTTTATTTATTGGGTGCCTGGGTGGCTCAGTTGGTTAAGCGACTGCCTTCGGCTCAGGTCATGATCCTGGAGTCCCGGGATCGAGTCCCGCATCGGGCTCCCTGCTCGGCGGGGAGTCTGCTTCTCCCTCTGACCCTCCCCCACTCATGTACTCTCTCTCTCTCTCTCATTCTCGCTCTCTCAAAATAAATAAATAAATCTTTAAAAAAAAAAGATTTTATTTATTTATTTGACACACAGAGAGAGAAGGAGAGAGCAAGCCCAAGCAGGGGGGTGGCAGGCAGGGGAGAAGCAGGCTCCCTGCTGAGCAAGGAGCCCAATGTGGGGCTTGATCCCAGGACCTTGGGATCATGACCTGAACTGAAGGCAGCCACTTAACCAACTGAGCCACCCAGGGGCCCCATTGCCGGATTATTTTATTTGATCTTCACAACAACCTTGTGAGTAAGCACATTTTACAAATGAGAGCATAAAGGATTCAAAAAAACTTAATTACTTCTCTAATATCACCCAGTTAGTAACTAAGGACTCTGGGGTCCTTAGGCAGTGGCAGAACAAAGGATCACTTGGGGTTGAGGAGAGGGGATGGCCTTTGCATCCCAGAATTTTCATTATCCACCCCTGTGGTGGATGCTGTGGTACATTCTCCAGATCCTGCCTTCAGCACCAAGACCCTCATTCCCCCATGGGCCAGAAGTGTTGGCTGCTGGGGGCTCACAGTTGATCCCTCCCTTTTTTGGCTGCCAAGGTTACATCTCATTCCTGGGGCCAGCGTGTTTCCTATCGGTATGATGGGTATGAAAGGGTGAGAGAGGGGGTGAAGGGGTAGGGGCATGAAGGCCCAGCTCCTTGCTTCAGCTCAGCAGATCTGAGAGGCCATTCCAACTTCAGAGAACTTGTGGGATGGGCTGAAGCCTCTGTTGCAAGTATATCACAGTTCACCTTCTCCCTCTGCCCTGTCCTGCTTCCCTTACTCCCTTATATGTGTTGTTCTTGAGACTACCCCACATACCCATACCCACACGTATGCAAATATTTGGTTCAGGAACCAAATCATGACACCCTTTAAAGCCACCTCAACACCTGAAGCCTTTAAGATGAGGCTCCTAGGCCTACCTTAAAGTCAGACTGTTGTCCCGTAAGTTCTTCCATCAGATATTCTAGAAGAGAAACTCCTGACTCTAACATAGTTCAGGTGTGGACATTAATTATCCACAACAACTCCCTCATCCTTAGAAACCATCCTATAGAGGTCACTCATTCTTCCCTAGAGGGGAGAATCTGTACAACACAAAGTAAATTCAATGACTTCAGGTAAAAATATCATAGTAGCAGCTTGAATGATCTTGTTTGGTTTTCTAAATTGACCAAGTAAATAGAATAACTGACACTAAAACTGTCTACTTTGTATCATGTAGATGGTCTAATATTACAATACAACATTTAGGCTAAGAGAGCTTAACTGCCATTATGAGGATGATGGGATAATATATATCCATAGTGGGAAGTTCTCTGTTGGTTTGTGGGGCCAGCGACCTATCCTTTTATCCCTCAGTAATCTTAAACAGGAACAATTTGTTTTGAGTTCCAGTAATTGGAGGTGTGCCTGAGTTGCTGAGGAGTAAGAATGTAAGAAAGGCGGGGCACCTGGGTGGCTCAGTCGTTAAGCGTCTGCCTTCGGCTCAGGTCATGATCCCAGGGTCCTGGGATTGAGTCCCATATCGGGCTCCCTGCTCCTTGGGAAGCCTGCTTCTCCCTCTCCCACTCCCCCTGCTTGTGTTCCCTCTCTCGCTGTGTCTCTCTCTGTCAAATAAATAAATAAAATCTTTAAAAAAGAAAAAGAATGTAAGAAAGGCACAGAGAATATATAGGATGACACACACAATCTGTACTAGTTTCAGAACGTGATTTTGGAAGCATAAGAGATACATGCAAAATCATCATTCAACTAATATAAAGAATTCAAGTCCAAATCCATCTGAGGTTCATACAATCTTTTTAGGTTGATTAAAACAAATAATTGTCAAAAACATTCCTTTCCTTTGAGTCGTGTAGATAACTAAAAATAAAAAAAGGTATTTGAGATCACATTTAAGCTTGATATACAGATATACTTCTACCTTATGAACTTAGTTCAAAGATGCATTCCAATGTATAAACAAAAGAAGTGCAACTAATGAATGATTGAACATTACATCAAAAACTAATGATGTATTATTATATGTTCGCTAATTGAATTTAAATTAAAAAAACCCCAAACACTGAAAGATTTAAAAAAAGAAGTGCACTGTCTCCCAATACCAAAATAATGTTAAGTGCCCATGTCCCCTTATATGACCATCATGACATACCTTGATAATCAATGGGAGGCAAAAATGATTGTCCTTAGTTCATTTCGCAGGGCTATAGCAAAGCTAAAACGAGGCTAGCAGGCAAGGAGGAAGTTCGAAGTAGGGTACACTACAAGGTCCACTGCGTGGGTAATTACTAGCATTAGTATGTAATGGAAGAGAGGAAAATTCTCCTAGCTAGTCAAGATGTGGCAGTGGAGAAAAAATCCAGATGTGGATTCGGAAGATAATTTTTTTGCATAGTCTTCACTGACTATGTTTATAGAAGTAAATGTCAAGGTAAGCTTGGCAAAGAACAAAAGAGATGAGTCACACTTCTCCAGCCTCATTCCGGAGATGCTATCTTTTTTACCTTTCTGAGTATGCACAAGTCTGGCACTGGGTTTCTGCTCCTTTATGGGAAACAGTACGCACACACTCAAATAAGAGCAGGACAGTCATTTTTCATATATGCTTTGTTTTCATTTCTATGACTTGGAAGGACCAAGTTTCCAAACGCAGAAATCCATGTAGTTGCTCTGCAACTTGAGTCCTCGCTTGCCCTCTGGACTTTATAAAGCAATTAGTTTTAAACACACTCTTGGGAGAGAGTGTAAGCTTTGAATTAAAAACCCTTTTCTCTGTGTCATGCTTTCACATCCAAAAAAACCAAGTTCATTTAGAGAGTAGAAAGGTGTGAATAAGACTTGTCAGTACCCGCGTCTTTTTGTGCCTTAATTATATTTTTTCTGTTTCTGAAACAATGTCTATGTAATCAACTCTTATGTCATAACTTGCTAAGCCAACAGGTGTTAACAACAAGAGACTGTGCCAGTCCCTTTCAGAATACAATGACTTTTAAAGTTAAAAATCTTGACTCGTAATACTAGCAGAAAAGACCATCACACAGTTTCCTTATAGCTTTGTAATGAGGGTGGTATCACCTCTCCTCAACTTCAACATCTTGAATCATGGCCTCATTTTTTTTTTTTCAGCTTTCTTTTCACTTCCAAACTTCCCTAAAATAGTTTATATTTGACACCTCTATTTCCCGCCTATTCATTCTTTATTTTCTTGTGATCTGAATTCAGTCCCATCACTTTCCTGAAGTTTTTTTTTTTCATAGTCACCAGTGATCTTTTAGGAAACATATCTAAAGACTTTTTAAAACTGACTCATTTTTTTGGACTTTTCTATAACGTTTGCCTTGTTGATTGCCCTCACTGCCTTGAAATCCTTCCTCTCGTCTTTTAACATCTGTGAAAGTATATAAAGCAGTTTCTCAAAACTGGCAGATGCTCTCTATTTCTCTATTTTGTTCATGGATTCAAACCAGAAAGTTACATTGGATTCATCTCCATCCCTTTTCTACTCAGTCTTGTCTATTTCTCCTTTGTAATATTCTATCTCCTTTTTTCTTTCCAAGTCCCACTGTTACCACCCTTGTCCAAGTCCTATGTCATGGTTCTTCTCAACTGGTCTCTTTGTGTTCAGTTTTTTCCTCATTCCAACTGTTACTAAGCTACTGCCAGATTTTTTCATCCAAACAATTTTTTTTAAACAAGTCACTCCATCATGCTCTCTGCTTGGAAGTGGCTGGATTTAAGCCAGGTGGGAATGTATCTTTTCTGAGGATATATTTCCCTTAAAACTAGACCAATACATCCAGTGAAGAGGTAGAGAAAACACATCAGTGGTCGTCTTGGATGTAGATGCTGAAGTAGAGCAATTTAGTTTGAAGCTTAGCCTGGATCGCATGAGCTAGAGTTCAGGGCTGTGAAATCAGA
This sequence comes from Leptonychotes weddellii, assembly GCF_054177405.1. Lineage (NCBI taxonomy): Eukaryota > Metazoa > Chordata > Mammalia > Carnivora > Phocidae > Leptonychotes > Leptonychotes weddellii. The sequence continues at coordinate 125,111,744 of NC_138373.1, forward strand.
GGCAATTTGAAGGGTAGGTAGTTGAAATGAAGCCAATGCAGAAATGGGTTAAAAACTATTAGGGACTCTAAACAAGAGAAAGACAGTCTGAGGACAGATGAAGGTAGACATTCTGACAGGTGATTGAAGGAAATAGCCAATCAATAGACTAGGATAAGCAAATTTTGGTTGTTATACTACTAGAGATGTGGAGGTGGTGGAGGTTGGGGGAGTGGGGAGGTAGCCAAGCTGAGTTCTATGGTTTCTGCTGTGATTTTTGCCTAAGGAGTAAAGTTATCCTGAATGGGCTTAGGAATTGTCTAAAGAGAGAGGCTAAGGATTTCCTAGGCTGATTTGCTGAAGAGTGGTTTTTCTATGATTCCTTTGTCTCAAACTCTTGTTTTAACCAAATGAATCTAGTAATTGTTCCCAAGCCCATTCCAGCATCTCTGGCATATTCCCTATCAAACTGAGATATTTCTTCTCTGTTTTCATGAATTTTACCTTTCTTTGAAAACTCATGCATGTTTGATCCACTATCAATTAGTTCTTGGTTCAGAGCAATGAAAAGAAACACTGGCTAACCTAAGCCCTACCTAGCCCTCTGCCACAAAAAGCCTGAGGAGTCAGAATTTACTAGAAGGACTCACAGAATTCATAGGAGGCTAGAAGATAAGTTTGGGGTAGCTGGAACCAAGAAAACTCTAGAAGGTCAAGAAGCAGGAGACATATATAGCAAGCATCTCACAGAAAGAAGAGCCATGACTTTGACCGCCAAGTATCTCTTATCACTCACATCCCTCTCAGAATTCCAAGGCCTGGCATAGAGCATCCAGTTGGCCCAGACTAAGTTATATGTCCATTTGTTCGGTCCAGTTTGTGGAAGGGATCTCCATAGTGTGCAGAGAACAGTAACTCCAACCAAGAGTAGGTACACCATGGGCTTTCTCAAAAGGGAGAGTTCATTTTGTTAGGAAAAGGAGAGTCAGATGCCAGAGAGCCTCCAAATGACAAATTCCACTGTCCACCTCCTCCATGAATCATTCCTTTGTACCCCACCTCAAAGTAACTGCTGTTGCTCCTTAAAACTTTTTTTCCTCAGCCATTACTTGGGGTGTAGTTCCCAATAGTTAATACTGTTTCTCTATGTCCTTTTTCCTTAAGAAGATGGAAGGACCTTGAGGGTCGAAAAAGAATTTTGCACACACCATGTACTAAATAATTTTTTTTAAGGATGACATTGACCAACTATTTCATTTCCAGTGAATGGTGTCCTATGAGAATCAGTTTCATGTTTTATTTCATTTAATATGGGATGAACCAGGAGAGGGTAACTGGCATTTTCCGCACACGTACTATGTGTTAGGTACCATGCAGAAGTTTCTCTTGTGATAATGATGATAACAATAACAAGTGGCATTTATTTAGCTTTATTATGTGCCATGCATGAAATGAAGTGATTTACATAATTTCATTTCATCCTCGTAACAACCATGTGAGATAAGGCTCATTATTTTGGTCATTTTACAGATGATGGTATTGTTGGCTAGAGATGTTTAGTAAGTTTCCCAAAGTTTCACAGCAGATCTGTGTAAGCTGGACCTCGAAACTATTTCAGTTTGATTCCACAGACTTTTTAATATTTTGCATTGCTGAAATAGCAAAAGTAAAGTTTGAACAAACATAATTTTAATTAAGATTTCATCTCCTTCACCATTAACTTTACTCTGCTTTCTCGGTCTCACCTGGGAACTTGTTTGAAATGCCAATTCTTAGGCCTCACCACATACCTGCTGAGTCAGAAACTCCAGAGGTAGGGCCCCAAAATCTCTTAGCAAAAGACTATTTCCAATGTACGTTAAGGTTTGAGAACTGCTCACCTATATTCTTTCTCACTGTCTGTGTCTTTATGTGGATCTACACCTATACAAGTCATGCTGACCCCCTATAATCTACTTATTGTAATCTATTATATGTCATCATTTAAATGTTACTTACATTATCTCTTATATTTTCCAATTTCCAGTTTTAGTTGATTTATCTGGTGCGTTCTTATAGGCTGCTTTTGTTGAAAATTTAAAAATACAAAACTATATAGAGAGCATGCCTACGTGAATGCCAGTTACCGTATTCTGGAATAGGCCTCAGTGTCCTGCGCATTTTTATCTATCAGGAGGAAAACAGAATGAGAAACAAAACTTAATCCATGCAGGCAAGATTCATCTCTGCTACTTGATACCCTTTGTCAGAGGAGCCAAAGTTTTAGCCAGTAATTTTACATTGCCTTCTCTTCCAACTTTTGTTGGAGTATCAATAAGGATGTCAAAAATCAATTACGACTCTACATCTCTCCAATTTGCCTTGGATTCATTGAAAATCTGCCCAGATGCTCCAGATTTACTATATACCAATTAAAGGTGATCCTCTCTTCTGTAGGACATAAAACTGTCTGCTGATCATTTCAGCCACAACACTCTTCAGGACCAGGTGTGTATTCCAAGTGAACGAAGGTTTCCTGCCCCGCTCCTCTCACCTGCATATCAAGCAAATTGAATATTATGGAAGTGGTTTTGAAGATAATATTAGGATTTGTGAATGTTTTCTCCCACTTTCTTTTTTTTTTTTTTTTAAAGATTTTATTTATTATTTGACAGAGAGAGATAGCGAGAGCAGGAACACAAGCAGGGGGAGTGGGAGAGGGAGAAGCAGGCTTCCTGCCGAGCAGGGAGCCCGATGTGGGACTCGATCCCAGGACCCCGGGATCATGACCTGAGCCGAAGGCAGACGCTTAACGACTGAGCCACCCAGGTGCCCCATCCCACTTTCAGCAGGGAAATGAGTCAGAAAGGAGGAGACGAATGGCTAATTTCCCCTCTCTTTATGCATCTCTCCTGTTGCATTTGTATCAAAAATGTATTTCACTTGACTCTTAAAGTCAGTTCATTTATTTTGATCTTTGAGTTTAAAATACAAGTGAAGTAACTAAACCCATCTAAATTACCAAGATTAGGTTTTAGTTACTTCTTTTTCTTGTATCTAAGGAAACAATCCTAATGTTTATTACTAAGATCTTGCTTCTGTATTTAAAATTTGATAAAAAAGTTTTCCTTTCTTTATTTCTTCTTTCTTTCATATCAACCTCTTCTTCCTTCTTTTCTCCTCACCCTTTCCCCCTCCATGCCCCTGGCTCCACTTTGATTACAAAGAAGAGAAAATAAAAGAAAAGAGAAGAGAAAAAAGAAAAAGAAAGAAAGAAAGAAAGAAAGAAAGAGGAGAGAAGGGGAGGGGAGGGAAGGAAAGGAAAGGAAGAAAGAAAGGCCAACAAACATTGGTTGAGCACTTACTCTGTCTCAGAAACTGTACTGACTTCTTCCAATTTTTTTTTCAATCTATTCTCTTCTTGGTAATCCTTCCTGCATTCAACCATCTCTTTCCACTGAAAATTTCATCCTTTCCCTCTTCACAATTTCTCACTGAGTTCCATTGATTCGACTTCATAAACATCTTTTAAATCTATCCTTACCACTTTATCATCCCTGACTTACCCATCTTTCAGCTTAAGTATCTAAATGACCTCTGAACTGGTATCCCTGACCTCATTTTCTTCAGCCTCTAGTGCACATATATTTTTAAACTGTTACAACAAGCTTTCCACCATGCAAATCTAGTCAATGATTCATTCAACAAATATTCATTGAGTGTCTATTATTTTTTAGACATTTTGTGTTGTGAATACTTGTATGAATATGACAAGGTTTAAAACTTCAGGATGTCCCCTATTTAGCAGAGGAGACAGGTGTATAATTGGACAATAATTCTAGAATGTGATTTGTAAGAGGATAAAAATAGACACACAGTATCAAGGAAGAATTAAGGAAAAGTATAGGATTCTGGAGCAGAAGTTGGAGGAGGGACTCAGGAAGGACTTGCTGGGCAAAATATCTCCTGAAATGAACCTTGAAAGATGAATAGAAGGTAATTTAGGGAGAAAGATGAAAGTATGGCTGGGCATCGGTGCTAGAGGAAAAGGACATTATGAACCCAGAGGTCATTTTAAGCAACAGCAACAGCAACAACAACCACCAAAAGAAATAGCTTGACGTTTCCTGAACTAAAGAAATTGTTTATTATTGTTTTAAGTGTCTAAGTTTTGGAATAATTTAATATGCAGTAATAGGTAACTAATGCAGCAACCAAAGGGCTATTTATAAAAATAGTACAAAGAGAATCTGAACTGGCTTGGTAACTATAGAGATGGAGAGGATGATACAAACTTAAAAAACTCATGGGAATTAAAATCTTTAAGATATGATGATTTTGATTGAATGGTAGTGAGGGTGAGTGGGGAAAGAAAATCAAGTTCCAAGTTGGGCATAGCATAGATATTACTCCCCCCTCCTTAAAACCCATTAATGGCTCTTCATTATCCTCCAGGATAATGATCAAATATCATCATAAACTGCTCTGACCCCTATAAGCTGGCTCTTTGCTACTTTGCTTACTGACTTTATTACCAGTTATCCTCCACCCCCACCCTCCTCCACCATGTTATTGATTTTGGAACATAATCTCGCTTGCTTTTTAAAAAAATTTTGCTTATGATGATTCCTCTTCTAGGAATGTCTTTGCTGTCCTTGCTGTCTTTGCTCTCCAGCCTCAATTACTCCTCACATATGCCTCAATCACACAAAGCCCTCTTTCAAGAATTCCATGTTGCTTCCACCGACCTACCCCAACTCAGAGTTAACTATTCTCTCTTCTGTGTTACAGCAGCATTTTCTACTTATCTATATTGTTACATTACATCATAATTATTTCTTTACATGTCTGCCTTTTCTTCTGGACTATGGGCTCCTCAAAAAAAAGGCTTGTTATCTTACTTATTTTGGTAAGTGCCTGTGCTAGCACCTGGTATATAGGAAGTGTTTAATTACTGAATGTATGAATGAAAGAGTGTCCTCTAAATCAATGAAGTACCATTACATCTTTCCTGAATTGTTAAATCCCTCATTTTGAGATTCATATTGGAGCTGCTTACACATGGGATTTACTTGAAATTAATCTAGCTTCAAAGAATCTGTGACCACCTGTCATTGATCTCTCCACAGCCTAATCATTCCAATCAACTTTTCAGCAGGTTTATTATTTTTTCTTAATTTTTTTTCCCCAGGGTAAACTATTTTGCCTTTCTCTCATTTCTTCTATTTCCACTAGTCCAAGGAAGATAAGAGATACATGGTGCCGATGTGGACCCAACTTACAACTTGGACCTAAGCCTGATCAAGCCCAGTTTAGATCAGCTAAACCCTAGACCAAGTACAGATGTCTAATCAAGAAAAAATACTGATTTTAGAGCCCCTGAATTTCAGCATTGCTTGTTAAATGGCATCGCTGAAGCAATAGCTGACTAATACAATCAGGATTTCATTTTTTTCTTTCCTTTCCATTCTCATTGCTACCATCCTCTTTCTTTCACTCTTCACCCGGACTGGTGCCATAGACCACCTAGAGAAGTCGTCCAACCTTTAGTTTCTTTTCTTCTCAACTCATTTTATGTACCACATCAGATTACTCTTCCTGTTCTAGAACATTCAATGATTTCATATTATTCTCCAAATACAGTTAAGTAGTTTATCTCCATTTATTGAAATTCTATCTATCCTTTGATGTCCATCACAAATGCTACCTTCTTTAGAGACCTGCTGTCTTCCTCCCAACAGATGAGCTCTCATTTTCCTATGGACTTTAATATCTCCCAGGCACCCCCATGCCTCGGCCCCTGGTAACCACCATTCTACTTTCCGTTTTTAGGAGTTTAGTTTTTTAATATTCTGCTTATATGCAAATATACAATATCTGTGTTTCTCTGCCTGGCTTATCTCACTAAGTGTAATGCCTGAAGGTCCATCCATATTGTCGAAACAGTGGGATTTCCTTCTTTCTCATGGCTGAACAATATTTCATTGTATATATAAACCACATCTTCTTTATCCATTCATCTGTCAACATCTCCAACTTCTAAATATTGAAGTTCTACAGGGTTTAGTCACTGAAAATATTCTCTTTATTTTTTGTTTATTCTGCTTAAAAATTGTGGTCTTCTTGAATCTATGGATTGATACATTAGTTTTAGAAAATTATTAGTTATCGTCTCTTCAAATAATGTTCTGTCCCCTTGTTTTTGACAATCCATTATATGTTGAACTTCACAGTGTACTCTAGCTCTCTTAACCATATGCTTTGATTTTTCTCTTCTGGATTATTTTTTTTCTGAGCTTTTCCAGTTCCCTATTTCTCTCTCCAGCCAGATATAATTTGTTTGTAAATCCTTCCATGACTTCTTAATTTTGGTAATTATATTTTTAGCTCTTTTCAAGTGTGTTATGATTTCTTTTTAGAGTTTTCAGTTGTCTGCTTTCCATGAATAAAGTAAGCATCCTTATCTTAAAATCTAATATTGGAAATTCCAAATATCTGGAGCCCCTGTGGATCTCTTTCTATTGTCTGCTGTTTTTGCCATATCTTCTTGTGTACCTTCTTGTGAGTGAAATCATTTGTCTTTCTCTGACTTATTTCGCTTAGCATAATACTCTCTAGTTCCATCCATGTCATTGCAAATGGCAAGATTTTATTCTTTTTGATGGCTGAGTAATATTCCATTGTATATATAGACACCACATCTTCTTTTTATCCATTCATCTGTCAGTGGACATCTGGGCTCTTTCCCTAGTTTGGCTATTATCGACATTGCTACTATAAACATTGCGGTGCATGTGTCCTTTTGAATCACTATAGTTAAACATTTAGTTTTTAACAAAAGAATTGTTCTGAATTATTTTGTCTACTTTTTTGCTATTCTCACTCTCATGCAATCTTATAGAGCCTCATGGCTTTAAACATTCTCTCTCTATAGGCTGATGAAGCCTGAATTTGTTTCTTTAGCCTGGACTTCTCTCTTGAATTCCGATCTTGTATGTCCCATGTCTATTCTATGTCTCATTTAGGATGTTTAATAACATTTTCCAATTAAACCTGCCTGAAAATAAACTTCTGCTTTTCCCCATCTTTTTTCCCCCCCATCTTTGTTAATGGCAATTCTATCCTGGATACTTAGTCTAAAAATCCTAACATCTTCCTTCTTTTTTCTTTCTTTCACATTCTAAAACAGATCATTTGGTGAATCCTCTTAGCTTTAAATTTAAAATATATTGAGAGTCCAGTCACCTTCGTCACCATTATTCTGGTCCCAGACAGCATATTCTTTATCTGCATTAGTATAATAACCTCTTTTTTTTTTTTTTTTTTTTTTTAGTATATGTGCTGCCGAAGCAAGCACTAGTATAATAACCTCTTACCAGGTCTCCCAGCCACCGTCTTGTCCTCATACAATTTTTTCTCCACATAGAGGATAATATAATACCTTTTTGACCTCAGAGGTATACCTCATGATATATTGTTGACCTTCAGTGCTTAGTTTCCTCTGCTCCTTCCATCCTGGTTTCTCTGCTGGTTTCCAAATATTCAAGGAATGCCTCAAGTTTTTGGACTTGCTCTTCCATCTACCTGGAATGTATTTTCTCCAGACAGACAAATAAAGCTATCGGTCTTTGTTCAAAAGTTTTCTACGAGGGACGCCTTTTCTGACCACCCTGTTCACAATTGCTATCCTTGCCCTATTCCAACCCTTCCAGATATTTCATCATGCCTTGTGATTTTTCTCCTGTTTTATTTTTTAGATAACATTTATCCGCACCTGACATAGTATGTATTTTATTCATGTTTATTTCTCCTGTTTCTGTCTTTCCTCACATTCCACTAGAATGTAAGCTTCACATGGGTAGGGATTTGATCTGTTTTGCTTACTATTTTACTCCCAATACCAGGAATATTGCTTGGCACATGAAAATGTTAAATATGTATTTGTTGACTGGATCACTGTTCTTACTCACAGGAATAAAGCGCAAATTTTGGACAATTTCATATATGAAATCTTATTAATGCAAAAAGCTCTTTTTTTAGGACAATAAGCAGGATTGTTTAAAGTATAATCAGCAAGGTATATTTAATCTTTCAAATTTTATTCTGTTAAGTCAATTGTAGCTGTCCATTTTATAATGAAATGCCAGTGATTACAATAATTTCATGTTACAAAGAATTTCTAGGCAACAAAGAAAAAATATCACTCAATTGATATTTTATTAAAAATTCAATTACCATCTAGTTCTATACTCTTCTTGAACAATCAATTATGAATACTTACTTTCATGTTTACACAATGAAAGACATTGGTATAGTGTTTCAAATAGATCACTGCCTGGACAGTACTTTGATGAACTTGTGAGAAATGGGATTGACCAAAATCTATTGCCAAATTAGATATTTGACCCTGGACACATCAGGATACTGATTTGGACATTTTAGCATTATCCTACTCAGTGCTCAGATCTTAATATGCTTTCAAAACACTAATTAATGCTGACCAAATTCTGAGAACTTATTTTTAATCCTGATTTTACAGATGAGGAAGCAAATAGAGAAGAAGTTAAATGGCTTATTTAAAGCGATATCACAAATTAACAGCAAGCTGGGACTCTATGTCAGGCACTCTTGTCTCATGTTTCTAAGTTTATTAATGTCATGATCTGATGCCAGGATAGTCATAGGAACCCAGGCCTGGGGAACTTAATTTATTTTCTGAGGCTGCTGCCATGATGACTGAAGACTTTTCCATTAAAATCTTGGGCAAGACCTGCTTCATGTTGATTAAAAAATGGAGCTCTAATCTGTATTTCTGTTCTTTGGGAAGAACTATCTTCTTGATGACTTTCAACCTTGCAGATCGAGGTGCTAATATAATAGGTTCAATGAAAAAAACAGGGTTCCACATGTTTTGATGTTAGTACAATGGAGTATTACAGTTTATAATTAAAATTAAAGTTGGAGTTTACTTCTTAAAGAGGATAGAGTTAAGTTAGATACCACTTTTCTAGACAACCACATACTCACTTATACAGATGTGGAGTAACTTGTTATGAATAAAAATGTATGTGTTCCTTAAGGTATAGGGGATTCTTATTCAGTCTTGCCCTTGGACAAGCACTTTCTTCCTCCCCCAATCCCTGTCTGTGTTCTTTTCCTTTCTTTTCTTTCCTTTCCTTCCTTTTCCTTTCCTTTCCTTTCCTTTGCTTTCCTTTTCTTTCTTTCTTTCTTTCTTTCTTTCTTTCTTTCTTTCTTTCTTTATCTTTCTATCTTTCTATTTTTCTTTCTTTCTTCTTTCTCTGTCTTCCTTTTTCAAAAGTATTGAAGTATAGTTAACATGCAACATTATATTAGTTTCAGGGAGGTCTCCTTTCTTTATGTTAGAAAGAAGGTCTTAGAAGTATAATTATACTCAGTTAAAACTGCCAAATGGTTGATAGGATTATTTTATTCTTTCATATTCTTAGTTTCCTCATCTGTAACATAGTGATAATTGTAGAACCTCTCTAATAAAGTTGTTAGAAGAATTAAAAGGAAAAAGCTAAGTTGAATGTTTAGCATTGTGTTTTGCACAAGGTAAGCACTACAAAATTGTTAGTGCTATTCTTTTCATCTTCCTCCTCCTTCTCTTTATTTCCATTATGCATGATGATGATTAAATGAAGATGAGAACATATGTTCTCTAGATGAATGGGAATGGGTGAGGAAATTTTTTTATCTTCTTTATTTCAAAGATAATGAGAGCTTTTGCTACCAGATGCAGGATAAGAATATCAACTACTTTAATAGTCATGATTCCAACACAGAAGGCCAACAGCTAAATTAGCATTTTCAGGCAATAAAAGCAAATGTCAAGAAAATATATAAAGTCATATTTTAGATTATAAAGTGGCAAGAGTACAATAACAGACTGTAGCTGAATAGGGAATTGATGTGTTCTCAGAGAATAAAAGCTAGAGTAAAGGTAGAAATGTAAAATTAATATTGAGTATTGACATATCATTAACACCAAAATGTTTTCTGGGTGAATGAGCAAATGAATTGGTGGGTCAATCGTTGCTTCCTCGCCTAATCACAAGTCTCCAAAAATGTCCAGGGTGGCAGATATGTAGATTGTCTTACCTATCATCTTTTCCACCTTCCTTTTAGTGTGTCCTTCAGTACTGTGGAGACTAGAAAGTTAAAAAACCACATCTCCTAGCAAGAGTGCTAGATATGATTTAGGTCCAGTCAATAAGATGAGCTCACCTGAGATTTAAATTATGCCCTGAAGGGAGGAAGGGCAAAAAGTACCCATTTTGCTGGTGCAGATTGCTGTAGAGGCAGATGGCCCTGGGACTGACCTTGGAAGTGGCAGCTCCTTGAAGGTGGTAGGTGAGGCAGGGTCTAGGAAGCCCATTCCCACAGTGGGAACTTGGGAGTTATTCTTGGACACTCTGCCCAGAGTTTGTTTATTTAGTTCTTCCATTTATTCTGTACACCTTTGATTACCTGAGAATTAGAGCAATCCCTTTCAATTTAAAGAGGTTGGTATGGATTCTGTCCTCTGCAACTAAGACTTGACTAACACTAGAAGTGGTTCCTTCTACCTCCATCTCATCCTTCATCTGTCCTATCCTTTTTTTTTACCTTATCTTGGTCAAATGCGTCTTCCCTCATTAAATAGTCCATGATCTCTCCAACTAATGTGGTTTATTTGATTCCCTGAAAGGTTTTGTGTTTCTGTGATGATTTTTGTCAGATTCTGTCTTATGAGTTAGTCTTCTTACTCTGTTCAAATGCAAGTTCTTTGAGGGAGTGTAAAATTAAAATATATTTATAGGCCTTTTTGAATTTCCACAGTGTTTATCACAGTGCCATCGGTATAGTTGGTACTTCAAGAATATGAGAAGAATTTTAATAAAATCACGTTAGGAAGGCTGCCTTTAGAAACACTATGCCCAGGGGTGGTGTGCTGATGGTGGAAACGATAATGTACGTGCTAAAGGCAACTCTATATTCAACGTAGACCTCTCTCTTGCACTTCAGATTTATTCTATCAGCCACTTCCCAGACATTATCATCTGATATTCCATTCACACCTTATTTATGTATTTTTTTGTTTCAAGTTTTTATTTAAATTCCAGTTAGTTAACATACAGCATAATATCAATTTCAGTAGAATTTAGTGATTCATCATTTACATATAACACCCGGTTCTCATCACAACAGGTGTCCTCCTTATTACCCTTCACCCATTTAACCCAACTTTAAACTGAACACTTCACAAACTGAATTCACTCTCTATACCCTCAAACCTGCCTTTCCTTCCCTGCCCCCTACATTAATGTATGTCAGGCATCTTCATTCTCTTAGCCTCATTCAAGCCAGGTCCCTGAGCAATAATCTCAAATATTTATCTTTTTTTTTGTTACATCCATTCAGTAGCCAAGTCACCTCCACCTAAGTTCCATCACCTGTCCCCCTTTCTTCATTCCCTCTGCTACTGCCATTTCTGTGTTTTATCATTTCCCACGGGGACTGCAGCCCTGATCCCCTTCATACTACCGCATGCTGGTCTTGGTGTAGTAACTCTCCCACATTTTTTCAGTTGTTTTTCACTTTACCAACAATTTTCTGTATTTCAACTTCAGGGTCAGTTCAGCTGTATATGAGGTTCAGAGGTAAATTGCTGGTGTATATGGATCATTTTGAGTGACTGGACCTGGAGTTTAGTTTTAAGGTAGATTGATTTTGATGCCTGCTTTGTTTACTAGTTGTGCTCAGTTTTGTCAGAAGATGTGTTTTTGGACAGTTTTAGCATTATTAATTAAATAACCACATCAAATGTCATTTACTTTTATTAGTTATTATTTTGTTAAGAAGTAGAGCACAGGGATGAAAAGTGAGGACTCTGGAGTCAGACTCACTGGGTTGGGATCACCCAAGTTCTGCCACTAATGGCCTGGTGACCTTGGGCAAGTTCCTTAATCTCTCTGTGCTTCAGTTTCCTTATTTGTAAAATGTGGAAAATAATAGTATTTACCTCTGAATCTTGTAGGGATTGAATAAGTCAATATATGCAAAGTGCTTAGAATGGTGCCTAGCACTTAGTTAATATATGGTGCCAGCTGTTAGCTTTACTATTTATTAAACATGAATTTGAGCTTTTAAAGTATCTAAATGGGGGCACCTGGGTGGCTCAGATGATTAAGTGTCTGCCTTCGGCTCAGGTCATGATCCCAGGGTCCTGGGATTGCGTCCTGCATCGGGCTCCCTGCTCAGCGGGGGGCCTGCTTCTCCCTCTCTCTCTCTCTGTCTCTTATGAATAAATAAATAAAATCTTTTTTTAAAAAAATAAACTATCTAAATGATGTGAAATTCCAACTAATTAAGAGAGAAGAACTGGTATCTCTGGTAATATTTGTGGACTTCAGTGATTTTAATAATTGAGGGACTTCTCTTTACATTTATGAAATAAACATACCTAGAATAATTTTTTTAAAGTACACCTAACCTACCAAATTTATCTTCAGAAAAATAGTGTATGTACGAAGTTTGAATTGTCCTGATAATTGTTAATAAAAAGTAGCATGCTCCACAAGAATCATAAATAACCAGTGATTTTTCTGTAGCTCTTGCAGATGTTTATTAGAACTTGATGACCTTTTTATTCTGGTACCTTTTTTTTAAAAAGGCAGGAGCAGGTAATTATACTCTGTCACATTTCCTGAGTTCTTAAATCGCATAAAGTAGGCTGGTGATTTCAAAAAAAAAAAAGGCAAGATATTTTTATTAGCTATATTAATAAAAGTAGGCTGTGGAATGATCTTTCTCTTTTCTTGTCTTTTAGATTAATTTGTGGAACTTAACATCAGTGGTATCTTATCTTTATTTTTCTCCTCTAATGGGAGGGTCATACTAATGACTCATTTTCTAAACCATCAAGTTATAGCATCAGGAAGTAACAATGCTCAGGTATGGAGCTGTAGGATATCAGGCACTTATTTATTGGCACTCAGTGTTCAGGGGAGAAGAATATTGCCTCCAGGGAACTCGGGTGTGCTGAGCACCTACTGCCCAGCCCTTACAGTGCTCCTTTCTAGTAGGGCCTCAGTACATATGCACTGATTAAGTGAAGAGGTGTTTTCTAATAACAGGCAGACTTGTTTCATCAGACCTTGCCATGCTCTAGATGAAATCCCCTTAAAGGATGTCAACCTCCTCTTGCTTTGCTTCCCAGTCTTTGGTTTTCTGAGACTCAGAGAATCAGCCGCCGTTCAAGATTTCTCACATCAGTTCAAAAGAGATATAAAGTCAAGCATTTCAGGTGGCTCAAGTTCTACAGAGTCTCCAGAGTTAATGACTGGTAAATATATTTTTTCTGTATATGTTTGTAGCACAAAGAAGATTTTTATATTTTAAGGTCAGCAACACAATTCATCTTTGAATAAAAATAAACTATTTTTAAGAAAGTACCCTAAAAGCCACTCTGAGAATGAAATGGGAAGCTATCCCCCACACTCCCTCACTCTGTCCTCCCTCATTTTCAAGTGGGCTTGGTCAAGATAAGATAGATCAGGAGGGAGCTGTATTGTTTGCTTCGTATACTGAATGGGGGAGCTTTTGAAAGAAGTTTTGAAAGAAGAGTGAGAGAGAGGAGGCAATATTTATTCAAATATTAAAATGAAACGTGGAGAACTTGGGGCCACTCAAACAACTAGTGATTTCTATGGGAAGGCGTGGGTGTGAGAGCTGGGAAAGGCTACGCGGGATGAATTAACATAGTAGTATTCCATCTTGAAAGAATAATTTGGTAACAAAGGCCTATCTGACCTAATTGGGTCTAAACCTGGCATGAATTGACATAAGGCTATTTATAGTTTTTGTTTCCACATTTAGGGTGGATATTCATATATTTTGCAACAGAAATAGTAATGTATTCGATGATGGTACCCCACTATAGGGTGTTACATAATATAAAGCATGTGTACTCTTCTTAAAAATATATTTATTTAGGGGCGCCTGGGTGGCTCAGTTGGTTAAGCG
>NC_138373.1:125125829-125136211 GCF_054177405.1 Leptonychotes weddellii
CTCTGTCTCTCATTGTCTCTCTCGCAAATAAATAAAATCTTAAAAAAATATATATATATATTTATTTATTTTTGAGAGAGAGAGAGAGTGTGCACAAGTGAGGGGAGGGGCAGAGGGAGAAGCAGACTCCCTGCTGAGCAGGGAGCCTGATGTGGGACTTGACGCCATACTCCATCCCAGGACCCTGGGATCATGACCTGAGCCAAAGGCAGATGCTTAACCAACTGAGCCACTCAGGCACCCCTAAAGTATATGTATTCTTATTAACTTTCTGAAGTCCAAAAAATTCAGAATTCCAAATTCTGCTGCCCTCTTGGGTTTCTAGGAAGGGGCCATGGACTTCAATTTGGATGGGAGGTGGGGTGGGGATGGGGAACACATGAATGGGAAAAACTTTTCTAGAATACCTCAAATGAAGGCCTAGAGGTCACTGCTTGAGTTGCCTCTGTTTAAAGTGATCTCTGGGGTGCCTGGGTGGCTCAGGTGGTTAAGCGACTGCCTTCGGCTCAGGTCATGATCCTGGAGTCCCGGGATCGAGTCCTGCATTGGGCTCCCTGCTCGTCAGGGAGTCTGCTTCTCCCTCTGACCTTCCCCCTCTCATGTGCTCTCTCTCTCTCACTCTCTCAAATAAATGAATAAATAAAATCTTTAAAAAAAATAAAAATAAAGTGATCTCTCTTGATAGATACACCCCTTTCCTCTCATTAATTGAACAAAGGCTCTTTCTTTCCTTCCCTTACCTTTGTTTCTTCCAATTCTTCTTTGTTTGTCCTCTACCTTCTGGAGTCCTGTAGGGTTGTGTATAGTTCCCAATGTAAAATTCTAGCATTGTTGGATAGTAGGAAGAAACTCTTGAATACTAATTAAGGGATGTTGTTGATCAGAAGTTCATCTCAGAGGTGGTTTTTTTTTGAACAGAAGAGATTTGATTCAGGTTGATCATATTTGATTATGTGTGTTGCTTGCTCTTGAAGGATAAAGAAGGCAGAACATAGGCAGTAAATACGTGCTCCAAGTAACACATCTCTCCTATTTTATTTAAAGCATAATGATTCTGATCTTATCGGAAAAGTAAGCTGCTTATGTAGTATGCTCTTAGGTTGTACTATCTACATTCTCTATCTAGAGATTCTTTCATGCTGAAAGAGTTAATGGCACTATAAATAGGGTCAATTTACCCTCAGAGAATAATTTACCTGGCTGGAGAGAGGTATATATTTCTTCTGTATATTCAGTGGCATCCCAAATACTCTGACACTTTTTAAGTCTCTTAATAAAATGTCTAATGAAAACAACGACAACAAAAATGAATATCAATAACTATAGAAGGGAGCTTGTTCTCCCTCACATAGAAAGTCCAACATGACCAAAGTTCATTGTTTCTCATAAATCTCTCCAGAATATTTTTTTCTGTTTATCTTACTGAGCCAAACTTCTTTCAAGAATTATATTTCTCCTCTATGTGATATTCATTTTGAAAATGCTTCTCTTTCTCTGCAGCTTTGACAGAATAATGTGTTCCCTGCTGAACAGAATGTAGAGTAATTTCTTATCCAATAAAAATGAAAAAAGAAAGCTGTTCAAAAGAAACTTCCAAATTGCCCTACAAAGAAAACTCCAGAGAGATACCCAGCAAGCTGGGAGATCAAAGGGTAACATTGAAGACTCATCCATTTGCATTTATCATTCATCTGAGCAGCTAATGACGTGCCAGTCACTGGCTTTTTGCTGTTTCTAAGGCAGCAAACAAATACAATAATTACTGGAGAAAAGACCTGCAGCTTTGTGATAGATGGAAGAAAACTCAAAGTGGGTCTTAAGTTCACAGACATCCATTGGCATTGGTTTTCACTTAAGGGCCATGGAGAGCAGTTGTTATTCACCTTGGTTGAGTCGTGGATTGTCACTTAAGAGTAAGGACCCTTTCCTCAGAAAGATGAATGCACATACAACAATTGTGTATAATTTAGGGAAGTGTATGGGTTCTCTGAAGCTCATATCTGTAACCTGGATAAGTCTAAAAAGAGAAAGATACAAACATACATGCCCTTTATTTTTTTTTAACTTTTAAAATCTGTTTCTGAAAATCGTGTTTTGTTTTATATTTGCATTTTAAAGAAATTACAGAGAAAAAGAAGACAAAAAATGTTCAGTTATTTAATTCTGGAATTGTGTGTGGCTGAAATAATAGATTATAGGACTCACGATAAGATAAATTTCAAAATCCTGGCAAGACAGAGTAGGCCAAAACAAACTATCTTGAGATGTCTTTAAGGTCCAAAATATCAGTTTATCTGAAGACATTAAAAGAAAAATTTGATCTAAAAAAAAAAATCTGTGGAAATAGAGCCAATTTATTTGTACCTAAAGTAGTAATGCTGTTGCAGAGCATGGACTTGGACCTTTAAACATTTTCTGTTCCCTTTAGGTGGACTTCCTGTGGAAGATAGATGCTCCAGAATGGAGGGAAGGATGGGGATGAGACGTGGGGGAAACGGTTAACCGATTACTAATATCACTGTGAATGGATCTCCAACTTATATGACATTTAAAAATTAATACTAACCTAAAGAGCATCATGAATTATGTGCCTTATAGAATATAAAAGTATCTAAACATTAACTTTCTATTACCTTGAAATTCACTTTGTAGGCACTTTTCACAGATATTTTTACGACCATGCATGGTAATTGTCATTACCGTTCTTATTTTTTTGATGGAGGAAATTAAAGTCAGAGAGGTCAAATAACTTGCCCTTCCAATCCCGGTTGTGGTAGATCTGGGACTTCAATCCAAGTTTCCGATTTCCCTTCTTTTTGCTCAGTCAAGAACAAGATATTCCATGTCAGAGTCACCTGGCCCTGCAGCCTCTTGGCCTGTCGGTAAGAATTTGTGTAATTTGTGAAATTAGACTAATTTCTTATAGGACCAGAAAGGATCACGGTCATGTGAGTATGTCAGGTTTCTTGTCAGAGAGAAGCAATGAAAGGTGGGGTGTGGTGAGGAGCAGTGGCTCTTGGGAGTTGGGATTTTGGTAGCAAAGAAGGAAGAAAACAGATTTCCTTATGGCTCAGCTGTGTCAGAGCCCAGTCCTACAGAGCACAGTTTGATGATGACATGAAAGAGGGCTTTAGGAATGAGAAGGAAAAAAAAAAAAAAAAAAAGCAGAGACCCAGTCAGCTTTGTGCTTCATTCTTTGTTAAGGAAGATGCTAAGAAGATTTTCCCTCCCAAATTCCAGCTTGAAGCTGAGAGGTCAGAGGTACTAGAACAAATAGTGACAGAGGCACAGTATGTTCTAAACCTAATGACAAAGTAGATGCAAATAAATAACTGGGACTGGAGGGCACTCGTCCAAGAGTAGAGCAGGGTTCCTCTGAAGGAACTCAAGAGTAAAACAGTCTGTGGGTCTAAGGCAATTTATAGTCACAGATGACCTTTGAGTGTTTCTAGAATTTGAGAATAGGTAACAAATCCAATCCCCTATTACAAAAATCCAAAGTTTGTCATTAATTTGTTTTTTCTTCTATTTAAAAAAAACTAATTCATAAATGTTCATTGAGTAGTGTAAGGCATTATGAAATAATTATGTTTTTGACTTTTCAAATTGTTTTTATTAGATTTCCAGAAAGCTCAATGAAGACTCAGACATCTCCATAAAAATACTTATAGACCTAGCAGCCTGTCTATTCAAGGACTTTTATTATAAGTTAACACCACTACTTTAGGGAAATAAAATCACAGACTAATACCCAAAACCTAAAACACAGTTGACAACACTGTTTAGGAAAATTAGTCTATACTTAAAGCAAAAAAGCAGAAACATGCCCCAGGTTCCTAGCATAATTGAAACTACAACAAAAGGCTCTCAATAGGCTCAGATGGGGCTTTCAGAAAGCAGGTAAAGTAGTTTCTAACACTTATCCTCCAAATTAGTCTAGTTTTTTCTTTCAGGTAATTTAAGAGATGATGTTGTATTGACTTATCCCAAATAGGAGTCAATAGTTTTTGAACGAGGATTACAGGAAAGTTTATGTTTATTTCTTTTCTGTCCTGCTAAGCTTGAAATTGTTCCCTAGAATTTCTATAGAAGGATAGAATGGCCTCGAATTGAAACTTCCAAGTGCACAGACATAAGTTCTTTTATTTCATACTTTTCAGTCAACCTGCAAAACTACCAGAATCAGAAAAGAATTTTGAGATAGGTATTAACAATAGAGACATTACCTCAAAGAAAAGCAGTATGTAGGTGAAAAGGCATTTTTTTTTTTTTTGCTGATAGTTGTAAAAATGCAACAATCAAGGCAATGTATTTTTGCAACTTTAGAAATTTCAAATGTCTTCTTTTTTCTTCTCTTTAAATAACACCGACTTGTAAAGTAAAGCTGGATTTCTGCTCCCTGCTTTACCTTTTCCATGGCACTTGAACACCAGGGGAATACAGAGGACCCGTAGAGAAGAAGAGGGAAGAAAAGAGGTACATTTGGATAGTTTTAGTATTAGTTGAATTAGGCACCCCCAACTGTTGCTGAGACCAGGGTAACAACAGACATAAAAGGCTTTCTCCATCTCTCTCTCTTTTTTAAAAATTTTATTTATTTATTTGAGAGACAGAGTGAGAGAGAGTGCACGAGACGGGGGAGGGTCAGAGGGAGAAGCAGACTCCCCGCAGAGCAGAGAGCTTGATGTGGGGCTAGATCCTGTGACTCCAGGATCATTACTTGAATGGAAGGCAGATGCTTAACCGACTAAGCCATCCAGGTGCCCCATGGCTTTTTATATATCTGTATATCTTTTAACTTTAGGACCACATGGTATGACTGACTGTTCATTTTAGAAAACTCCATGTAATGGTGGGTCGTGTTAGTAATAAGGTTCTGTTCTATTTTATCTTTTTTATTATCAGTATTATCTAGCTCCAGAAGTAAGTTTTCCTATTTTTTCTCTCAGCTCCTTTTCTTATTGGTATTCTTTCTTTCCCCCTTTTTATCATAAAGGGAGGGAAGTCAGACCTAAATGGATTAAAGGAGGGCTTGTTTGACCTTCCCAAATCTTATTCAGAGACTTGCATTTTATAGGCAGTAAATAAATAAGGTTTTTCTTGTATATATCCATAAACTATTGCTGGTTTTTGAGTGTGAAATTAATATGCTCCTCAGCAGTTGCCACTACTTACCTGGCAATTTTTCTCAAATGAAATAAAAAGTTGACATTACGTCTAAATGTAGCACAAATACGGAGTTTTTGAATATGCTATTAATTAGAACTCTTATCAAAATTATGAAGTTATTTTTTTCTGCTGCCTGAAATGTTGATTGAACTGAATAGTGTTGAGTTCAATAGTGTTCTAACTTTAGGCTTTCATTCGTATTTGCATCTCTGGGCTCTACCTAGGAAATGCTCAATAAAGAAATATCTTGAGCATCTACTAAGTTCCAGGACATCTCGATGTTTAAGAGGATAGGCTCTAGGTATAGAATTGGGTTGGCATTGTGGTTCCACTGCCAACTAGGTCTGCATGTTCTTAACCCCTTTGTATCTCAGTTTCTTTATTTGTAAAAGATAATAATAGTGCCTTCCTTGTAGGGTGTTAAGAGTCAAAGGAACATATATCAGGCTGCTTTGGGATTGTTTGTGTTCAGGTCCATTCCTTGCCCTTCCCCAGCTCTACCTTGTATCACAGAAGGGCTGACTCCTCCAGGCCCTTGTGTCACCAGGCTTCTGGCTGGTGAAAGATTGAGGTGTGGAAAGAAAAGACAAGCCAAGGCATCTTTCTCCTTTCCTCTCTGCTTGGGGATATCCTCGGGCAGCAGCTGCATCTCTTTCATAATAGTCGCTCCTGCTGGACAGTCACCTTGCTTCCTGCTTCCTTCAGGTGTCTTCAACCCCTGGGCTCCTGTAACATTGCCTCCTCCTTTGTCTCTCCATCCTAAGGGTGACAATGATTTCCTGCTCTTGCTGCTGTCTGGCTTACCTCATTCTTCCTTTTTTGGCTCTCAGTTCCTTTAGCCATTTGTGTGACCAAATTCCCCAAATTGGTTTCTCTGTTGTAAATTCTACTTATTTATTTATTTGAGAGAGAGAGAGACAGACAGAAAGCATGAGCAGGGCAGAGGGAGGGGGAGAAGCAGGTTTCCCACTGAGGAGGGAGCCCGATTTGGGGCTCGATCCCAGGACTCTGAGATCATGACCTGAGCTGAAGGCAGACCCTCAACCGACTGAGCCACCCAGGCGCCCCCTCTGTTGTAAATTCTTGAAATGGTTTCTGTTTTCCCAGTAGGCTCCTTATTGATGCACATGTATGAAATATTTAGTATAGTACCTGGTCAATTATAAATTCTCCTTGTATATGGGTATAAACAAATACAAACCAAGTAGAAATCAGTAAATCTTGAAGCATTTTAAGTTTGAGAAAAACTCCAACCCCACAAACCCTTATCCACAATTCTAAAATCTGTAAAGCTCTGAAAACTTGAGTTTTTAAAAAATAAGTTTGTGGCAAACTCATTTAATTGCAAGTTCTGACTTGAATTGACACAATGCTACCCAGAGTATTTATTTATCCCATTCAGTATGCTTTTATTTATGTTTTAATGCATAAAAATTGATGTGTTTGATCTCAAGAGACTGATCAGGCTCTACTGGAATGTTACATAACAAATGGAAGGTGCACTCTTCGTATAAACTCCAAAAGATTCCGTGTTCAGAAATCCATTGGACCCAAGCATGTAGAACAGGGGAGCATGTGTCCGCATAAAATTTAAGAAAAGGAAAACATTATCTTCGAAATGGGCCCTGTTGAATTGGTAGAGATAAGGGAATATTGAGTAAAAAAAAGTTTTGGAACAAAGTATGGAAAAAGGGAAAAATGAGGAGAATGTGGAAAATGGTAAGTAGGAGTAGGAGGAAGTGAAGAGAGAGTAAGTTGGATACAAATCATAAAAAAATCTTAAGATGTTGGAATTTTTTGGTTAAGATATGGAGAACCCTTGAATTTTGCGCAGAAGAGTAACTTAAATAACATTGTGCTTGAAGGAACATTAAACTAGATAGGCTGGCATAAAGACAAAAACTTTTATAGGTGCAGATACATTCAATAGGTGCTTTGATAGGGTGAGCAAATGCAATTGAAGGGAGGTACAGTAAGCCCCCCCCCCCTTATCTGCAGTGTCAGTTACCCACAGTCAACAGCAGTCTGGAAGCAGATGAGTCTCCTTCTGGTGAATCATAGGAAGGTCAACAGTAGCCCAGCATGACGTCACAATGCCCATGTCACTCACCTCGATTTGTCTCATCACGTAGGCATTTTATCCTCTCACATCATCACCAGTAGAAGGGTGAGTACAATACAATGAGGTATTTTGAGAGACCACATTCACATAACTTTTATTACACTATATTGTTATAATTATTCTATTTTATTGTAATTGTTGTGAATCTCTTACTGTGCCTAATTTATAAATTCAACTTTATCATAGTTATGTATGTAGAGGAACAAACAGAGTATATATAGGATTAGGTCCTATTCCCAGGGTCAGGCATCCAGTATGGTTTTGGAACGTAACCCCAGGGAAAACGGGGCATGCAGTGCAGTGGCATGCAAAGCAAAGTACAAATACAGAATCTGTAGGCCTTGACCGGTATGGAAGAAGAGGAAAGTGTGATGGTTAATTTTATGTGTCAACTTAACTGGGCTCTGGGATGCCTAGATAGCTGGTAAAACATTATTTCTGGGTGTGTCTGTTTCTGGAAGAGATTTGCATTTGAATCAGTAGATGGAGTATGGAAGATCTCCCTCACCATTGTGGGTGGGCACCATCCAATCAATCCACTGAGGGCTTGAATAGAACAAAAAAGCTGAGGAAGCGCAAATTTGCCCTCTGCTTGAGCTGGAACATCCATCTTCTCCTGCCCTTGCACACTGGCGCTCCCGGTCCTCAGGCCTTCAGACTTGGACTAGGACTTACCTGCTCCCTTGGGTCTCAGAACTTCGGACTGGAACTACAAGATGGGCTGTCCTGGATCACCACAGACGGCTGATTGTGGGACTTCTCCGCCTCTGCAATTGTGTGAACTCATCCCTCATAATGTCTCTTTCTAGGTATCAATATATATCCTGTTGGCTTGGTTTCCATGGTGATCCCTGACTAATACAGAAGCGAATCTAGAATAATTAAGTTCTTGCCTGGGCAATTATTTTTATTTTTATTTTTTTTTGCGAGAGAGAGAATGAGAGAGAGCACGAGAGGGAGGAGGGTCAGAGGGAGAAGCAGACTCCCTGCCGAGCAGGGAACCCGATGCGGGACTCGATCCCGGGACTCCAGGATCATGACCTGAGCCGAAGGCAGTCGCTTAACCAACTGAGCCACCCAGGCGCCCCTTGCCTGGGCAATTAAAAGAACAGTGCTATCATTAGCAGAAATACGCGAGACAGGAGGAGGAGCTAGTTTGGGGGGAAGATGGTATGTTTAAGTCACGACATATTGCCAGATTCAAATATTAAAGCCATGTGGAAATGATGGAATGTTTGTGAAGATAGCAAGTAACTATCAACTTTGCTATAGTCTTTTATGGATTCATGAGATTGTGAGAAAAGTAATTTCAAGTCTGTTCATTTGAAATGTACATATAGAAATCTGACTTCAGAACTGATGGATTTGCTTTGGTAAAGCTCTTCAGAACAAAAGACTTGCCAATGCTTGAATTTAAATAAATATCCTTTTAAAACCAGAAATTCTTATGTTCATATTAATAATTCACTTTCCCAGCACATGTGCTACAGTTCCAGAATTACAAATTCAATGAGTACACAATTACAAAAAGGAAATTCTAAGTGATTTTTAGGGTTTTGACTTATGGTGAATTTAGAATTACCACTCTAAGGTGATATGAAAATTCCTATTCTGCAAAAAATAGTTTATTAAATAGACATTTATCCCCTTCCTTTTTAAATTGTCAATCACAAAATCACAGTTGTATTTTTATCACTGCTTTAAGTACCACTGAAACTACAGTGTCATAGAAACAGATGCATTTCTCTAATGATAAAGCATCCTGCTTAAAGGCAAACACAGTGTTCAAATTTACAACCAGTTCCTTTTTTTTTATTATGTTATGTTAATCACCATACATTACATCATTAGTTTTTGATGTAGTGTTCCATGATTCATTGTTTGCGTACCCAGTTCCTTTTTTATTTATTTTATTTATTTTTTTTATTTATTTGTGAGAGAGAGAATGAGAGAGAGCACGAAAGGGAGGAGGGTCAGAGGGAGAAGCAGACTCCCTGCTGAGCAGGGAGCCCGATGTGGGACTCGATCCCGGGACTCCAGGATCATGACCTGAGCCGAAGGCAGTCGCCCAACCAACTGAGCCACCCAGGTGCCCCCCAGTTCCTTTTTATTAAGGGGGTCTCCTTATGACTAGAGTGGGATTTGTTGTGGTCAGTGTACACAAAGACACCTGTATTTATTTGCCAGAGCTGCCAATTTGTGACAAAATGTCACAAACTGAGGGGCTTAAACAACAGAAATGTAAACAACAGTTTTGCAGGCTAGAAGTCCAAAATCAAGGTCAGCAGGGTTGGTTCCTTGTGAAGTCTGTGAGGGAAGGATTTGTTCCAGGCCTGTCTCCTTGCCTTGAGGATGACTGTCTCCCCATGTCTCTTCACATTGTCTTCCCTCTATGTATGTCTGCCTCTGTGTCCAAATTTCCCCTTTTATAAGGATATCTATCATATTGGAGTAGAGCTCATCCTTATGATCTCATTTTAACTTGATTACCTCTTAAAGATCCTATCTTCAAATAATGTCAAATTCTGGGGTCTGGGATCTAGGAATCTAATGTAACTTTTTGGGGGGGAATGTGATTTAACACCTCATCATAAGTGTGTCCCTGTGACTCATGCATCCGCAGGCCCCATTACAACACAAGGAAAGGTTGTAGGATGTCTTGAGAACTGGACTAAGAGTTAGTTGCTGTGCAGATGGATGGACCTCCTGGGTGATAGGCTGCCATAGATACCTCTTTCAAAGAGGAAAATTGATGATCAATTGAGAAATGATAATTTTTCACTGAGTCCTCTTTACTTCTAAAAGATATTCTTTTTTAAAATTTTAATTAAAATTTATTTATTTATATTATGTTCAGTTAGCCAACATATAGTACATCATAGTTTTTGTTGTAGTGTTCAACAATTCATTAGTTGCGTATAACACCCAGTGCTCATCCCAACATGTGCCCTCCTTAATACCCATCACCCGGTTACCCCAACCCCCCACCCCATTCCCTTTTATAACCCTCAGTTTGGTTCCCGGAGTCCAGAGTCTTTCATGGTTTGTCTCTCTCTCTGATTTTTTCCCATTCAGTTTTCCCTCCCTTCCC
>NC_138373.1:125136311-125199414 GCF_054177405.1 Leptonychotes weddellii
GTCCTCCACACTATTCCTTATGTTCCACATATGAGTGAAACCATATGATAATTGTCTTTCTCTGCTTGACTTATTTCACTTAGCATAATCCCCTCCAGTTCCACCTATGGTCGATGCAAATGGTAGGTATTCATCCTTTCTGATGGCTGAGTAATATTCCATTGTATATATGGACAACATCTTTTTTTTTTTTTAAGATTTTATTTATTTGTTTGACAGAGAGAGACACAGTGAGAGAGGGAATACAAGCAGGGGGAGTGGGAGAGAGAGAAGCAGGCTTCCCGCGGAGCAGGAAGCCCGATGCGGGGCTCCATCCCAGGACCCTGGGATCATGACCTGAGCCAAAGGCAGACGCTTAACGACTGAGCCACCCAGGAGCCCCATGGACAACATCTTCTTTATCCATTTGTCTGTTGAAAGGCATCTTGGTTCCACAGTTTGGCTATTGTGGACATTGCTGCTATGAACATTGGGTGCATGTGTCCCTTCTTAAAATAAAGATACTCTTTCCAAAAAATTAGAGCCTGAATACATCCTAATTGCCTCCCTATGAGTAAAAGCTATACTTTCATTATGAAAAAATTTTTAAGAAAGTTACTTTTATTTTAGTTAAATATTTGTTCTAGTTAATTTTTATTTACTTAACTATATGTTTATGACGACAGGACTTTGTCTTATGTTCAACATATAGTAAGTTTGTCAAATGAATGAATAAACTAATGAACAAATGACATTCTATTCTACATCATTGCATTATCATTTGGGGAGAAGAAAAAGAAGAGGAAAAGATGGAATGATAGAATCCCCTATAAAAATTGAAATAAAATCATAAAACGTTATAACTTAGAGACTTTGGAGACCCTTGTAAAAGAAGTTTAGTGTTGTTGTTGTTGTCTTTTAAACAATAGAGAATGAGTTTCAAGAGATCAATGTTTCTGAGAGCATAGGATGAAGTTAATATCCGGCCTAAGAATAGTGTGGTATAGTAGAAAAGTGGGCATTTTGAAATCAGAATTTTTGTTGTTGTTGCTTTTTTTTTTTTTTAACAGTAATCATGTATTCTGAAGATCTGCAAGTTAGCTGAGGATTGGCTGCTCTCACCTGATTTGGCAGATGTCTCTTTTGGGATTATGTGGGCTTACTCATGGGTCTGAAAGTCAGCTGATCTAGGCTGGGCTTGCTTTGATTTGAATTTGCTCTCTGTGTCTCTCATTCTACTTCTGGTACCACTGGGCCAACTTGGGTATGTTCTCAGAGGAGCAAGTGGGCAAGCCCAAGTGGGCAAGCCCAATTGTGCAAGCTCTTTCCAAGATTTTGGTTATGTCACGTTGCCAATATTCCACTGGTAAAGTCAAAGGGCTGAATCCAAGGTGCAGAATCAGGGTATATTCCCCCTCTCTAATGAAAGGAACTGTGAAGTTATATGGCAAAGACTGTGGATGTGGGGTGGGGGCAGGGTTATGAAGGACTGGGGCTATTAATTTACCACAAATAATGAATACTGGGGAGTGAGACTAGAGGGTGGGAGTTTGTGACTTTTTTCATGGCAAGAATATGATACATTAATCTTGGCTTTATAGCATAGTGTTGAGTAAATGGGCTGTCCTCAGTTTCTTTATCTATGAGTAGAGATTAAGAGTATCTCTATTACTGAATAATTGGGAAGAATAAAGAGATAACACTTATAAAACATTTGTCATATGGTATATTTTGAATTTATGTTACATTTCTTTCCTCTTCTCCTTCAGAGTACTATTTCAGGGTGTATATACCTAAAAAACAAGAAGACTATTATAAAGCAAATAAACACATAAAAATACAAAGTACAATAAAAGCAAATAAATACATAATGATAGTGTGCACTAATACAGAGAAGGAATATAAGGGAAAAAATTCTTGGCCTGAAGAGGATATTCAATGAAGATTAATGGAGAGGACTAGAGAGGGTATTCCAAGGCTAGAGGGGGATTAGAAAAATGTGGAGACAATGTCAAAATGAATACATTTAGGTCATCCCAAAATAGTGCCTTCCCCCTTTGTGGGAGACTAGGGAAAGAGAACTGGATGCTTAAAAAATGTGAAAATTATCTCTTCTCTCACTTCCATTTGGTATCTTGTCTTCTAGGATTCTTTATAGATTTGTAAAAATGGAAAGAGAACCCAAGGAGACTGAGCTTAGATGTGCTTTGCTTTCCTCCCGTCTTCTGATCTTTTTTTCACTGTTTATTCCAGTCCTTGCTGAGAACGGATATGCCATTATGTTTTTATTCATTAAGCATTTGCTGAAGGCTGAGCATGTGCAAAACATTATATCTGATGCTGAGAAGAGGTGATGAGGTAGTGGTGATGGGATGTGTGTACAGAGATGTATGACAAAGGGTTTCTGCCATCAGGAAGCTGGATATTCTCCATTTCCCTCCACCCTCACTAATCACTGTTTTCCCCTGTGTTGTGTCTCAGACTGGCCTCTATGAACATCAACTGAGTTCTATTGCCTTCTGGATTCCATTAGAATTCAGTCAATGGGACCCATCAGCAGGTCCTTAGAGACTAGGAAGTGAGGGTTAGGATGAGCCTTAACGATGGGCAGTGGCCACATTCTTGAAATCACAGCTCCTATCTGGTAGGCCCTTTCCTAGAGCTACAGCTACAGCTTGCCCTGAGTTCTGGTAACTGCTCCCTCTCTTGGCCTAGAGCTGCTAATAGCTCCCCAGTGTTGCTAGTCCTGGTGTGTTTCATCAATACTTGTTCAGTTCCCTTAATCCACCATATCTTGGTAGATAGCCCCTTCACTAAAACTTCTTCAATTACCCCTTTGGATTATGCCATCTGTGTTCCATCAAGATCCCGATACAACTTCCTAGTGTAGAGTCAATATATAAATTGAGAAACTGGTGGTGCTAATATGCTTTCTTTTCAAATGCAAGCTTTGCTGGATTAGTGATATCCTATTTTTTAATATATATTTTCATACATTTACCGTTTTGTTTGGAAAATGATTTTATCTGGGTTATAGTTGCTTTTTTCTTCCTTCGTCTCCCTTCCTCCCTTCCTTCCTCCCTCCCCCTTTCTTTCTTTCTTTCTTTTTTCTTTTCCTTCCTTCTTCCCATCCCCTCCCTTTTTCATTTCTTTCTTTCTTTCTTTTTCTTTCTTTCTTTCTTTCTTTCTTTCTTTCTTTCTTTCTTTCTTTCTTTCTTTCTTTCTTTCTTTCTTTCTTTCTTTCTCTTTCTCTCTTTCTCCCTTCCTTCCTTCCTTCCTTCTCTCCCTCCCTCCTCCCTCCCTTCCTTCCTTCCTTCTCTCCCTCCCTCCTCTCTTCCTTCCTTCCTTCCTTCCTTCTTCTTTATGTTTACTTGCTATGTGCAGTAAGACAAGAAAGACATTTGAAATCTAAGCAACCCTTGGACAAAACTATAGAACAGGCGTTTTGAGGAAAGAGATTACCACTAAAGCCAGAAAATTTGGTGCCCATTTTATATTAGAAAAATGTAAAATCTTGGTGTTTCTATTTATCTATTATACTTTCTCACAACTTATACTTCTAATCTAAATACCACACTCACAATAACTTCCCTGTCCCCTTGTAGTCTGTTACCAAATCTTATATATTCTACTTTCCCAATATCTCAATCCTATTCCATCGTATATTTGAAATAGACAATAGTTCCTAAACTTGTATGTATAATGGCTTAATTTAATTTTTTCTCCCTAGCCAAACTCAACTTAGCCCATGAATCCTATTTACAATTTTGGCAGAAACTCATTCTTGTTAACTCAAGGTTAACTCAGTTATGCCATTCCTGGATGTAATATCAAACAAGAGCCTCACCCAGGGTCTGGATTCTGCTTACTTTGTTTCCTATCTAGTTCTGTGATATTCCGTTGCTGTTCACATGAAGCCATGCTAAACCATCTGCAGTTCCCCAAACAACGTGCTTGATGCTTTTCCCGCCTCTGTTTTCAGACATGTAATTCTTTTTTTTTCTGTTGTTTTTTTTTAAAGATTTTATTTATTTATTTGAGAGAGAGAATGAGATAGAGAGCATGAGAGGGGGGAGGGTCAGAGAGAGAGGCAGACTCCCTGCCCAGGACTCCAGGATCATGACCTGAGCCGAAGGCAGTCGCTTAACCAACTGAGCCACCCAGGCGCCCCAGACATGTAATTCTTTTAGCTGGGTAAACCACAGTCCCCATTCTCTCTCTTCACCTTATCCACTTCATAGGAATAAATAAGTATCTATTCTCTTTATTTGACTACTCTTTCCAAACATTTGATAAGCCCCCAGCTTTCAAAACTCCTGTGGTAGTGAGATCATTCCCACTCCAAAGGTAAGGAAACTGATGCTCAGAGATATACCCAGCATTAAAAAATTGATAAATATATCAGTTGTGGAGGTAGAATTGAAATTTCTCTTTCTGACTCTAAATTTTTTGTCTTACTCTCTATTTACCATAGCCTAACTATTCATTCATACAGGAGATATTTGTGGAATTCCTAACATGTAGTAATCCCTGGAATACAGGGATAGTTTAAAAGTTCTCACAGTTCACTGGGAAGGGTTGTAAGTGGAGAGATAGATATGACACCAATTAGAGAAGAGTTAAATGGCGGTAGAGTAGGGGCAGAGAGAAGTGCCACCCTCTGGGAAGGCAGGAGAATTTTCCTTAGAGAAATAATATTCAAGTTAGTTTTTGAATGTAAGTAAGGCTTCCCTAAGCAGAATGAAATTCAGGAAGGATAACTGATACTGTCTTTATTTAAAATTTTGATTTTTGTTTATTATTAATTTTTTGATTTAGATTTTTAAAGTATTGCATTAAAATATTTGTCTTGATTCCCGAGCTTTTTTGTGCCCCCTTTAAACTTGGTGCTTGAAGCAAGCATCTTGCTCTTCTCATTCTAGTCCCTTTCCTGTAAGTCATCGAGTGGGAAAGGTCTAACTTTTCCAGTAAAAAGTGACAATCCAGTAAAAAGCCTTGGTAGAGTGAAGGGTGTGAGCTGGGGACAGTGGTGGTGGTGGAGACTCTCCAAAGACAGGGCCACTGCTGGACTGTGAAATGACTAGGTCACAGCCTAGAAATCTTGGTTTTGATTTTTTAAAAGAGTCATTAGGAATCTTTTTGAAAAAAATCAAGAATGGTAAAATCAGATTTGATTTTGAGAGATCTCTTTATAGAGGACTGAGTGGAGGAGGCAAGACTTAAACATGGCAATAAACTATGAGTTGGTTTCATCAAACAAGAAAAGGAATATTGGAAACCTAAATAAAATCAGTAAAGCTAGATAGCGTGTGAGGGATAATTTGATCTCATATTTAATTTTTCAATAAAAGTTTCCCTTGCTAAGTATAGAATTAATTTTTTTCTTCAAGGAAGGCTCACTTACATGATTTTTTTAAAATCATCATCTTATCTTCTACTTTTTAATATTTGACTTGTCTCTAGTTAAGCTATAAAAGTGATAGTGAAGTACAACTTTACACCTCCACCACATAGTACCTTATCTGACCAACATTGCTTTTCTTGTTCTCCAAAAAATCAATAGCAGGAAACTGTGGAGTTGATTTTGTTTAGCATGTCACCACCTAGTAAAAAAAAAAAGGCAAAATAAGTGCAAGATGCCTGAGCAATTGCAAGTATCTCCCAGTCACTCGAGAATTGCCTCTCATAATACTTTACAAACTGTTTTCAACCATAATAAGGAGAAAGCTCCTCCACTACATAAATGTTCAACTCATTCTACTGTAGTTTTTTCATTTGTTGACTAGCAATAACCTTTGACTCTGAGAGTTTTTATTTATTAATTTTTTAAATTATAGCCTATCAGATGGAAACATTGATTTACCTAATGAAGTAAAGCATCCTTGGAAGATGATTTGTCCAAATATAGGGCAACCAGAGTCATGTCATGTTTCATAAATTAAATTGTGCTAATTTTTGGAGAGGGTCTCAGAGTAACTATATGGGGAATTAAGATATGAAAATGATAAAGATCAACTGTGAATAGCATTTAATGTTCCTGATCAGGTTGCACCATGTCATCAACAAGAGTTATAGCTATAGAAGTATGAAGTTAAAAAGAATGGAGCAAAGGCTATAGTAAGTTTGTTCTGGAAAAATATGAGGCAATAAGTAACTTTATTTTGGCAATGACTCCTGGCAGACTTGGAGAGTATCATTTAATAGATTTTCCTGAGTATGTTCCTAATAGGACATCCTTGTCATGAAACTCAATGCCAAGTGCCTTATCTTGGAAGTTCCTATCACTTCTTTCAGTGGACAGAGAGTTTTTGAGAAACCCCTCTTCAGTTTGATGAATAGAACCTTCTCTAAGCAATTAGGAAAATGAAAACACATTTGTAGCAGATGTTAATTAGGATACTGTCATCATCATCCTTCCCTATACTTCCCTTCCTTCCTTTGTTGTCTTTTACAATTTTATAGTTTTACATTTTACATTTAGGTCTGTGATCCATTCTGAGTTATTCTTTTGTATGAAGAGTGAAGTATAGGTTAAGGTCAATTTTTTTTTTCTTTTTTGGCCTATGGATAGCCAATTGTTTTATGCCATTTGTTGAAAAGAAACCCTATCTCCACTGAATTGTTTCCACGCTATTGCCAAAAACGAACTGACAATATTTGTGTCTATTTTTTTTTAGATTCTCTATTCTGTTCCATTGATCATTGTCCTTTCACTAATACCATCCTGTTTTGATCACTGTAAATTTATATAAGTCTAAAAAATCAGATACTGTGGGTCCTCCAACTTTGATCTTCCTTTGGCTTTGAGTTCTTTGGTTGTTCTCATTCTTTTACTTTTCCATTTAAACTTTAGAAGTAGCTTTTTATATCTTCTGGGAAGAATTATACTTCTGGGTTTTTTATTGGGACTTCATTAAATCTACAGGTCAATTAGGGAAGAATTGACATCTTAACAATAATCTGTCTTTCAATTTGGATTGAAATTGGATCTGTATATCTTTCCACTTTTTAAATGTCTTCTTCAGTTTCTTTCATCAGTGTTTTGAAGTTTTCAGCATACATACATGCATACATACATACCGTGCATGTATTTTTGTCAGATTTACACCTCAGTATTAAACCTTTTTTGGAGTTCTAAGTAGTATTTTTCAAAATTTCAGTTTTCACTTGTACATTCATAATAAATGGAAACACAGATGAATTTTTATATTGATGACCCTGTTAAATTTACTTATTAATTCCAGCAATTTTTTGAATATATTTTGGAATTCTTCTACATAGAAAATTATGTCACCTGTGTATAGAGATAGTTTTACTTCTTCCTTTTCAAACTGAAAGCATGCCTTTCCTTTTTATTCTCTTGCTTTATTGCTATGGTCAGAATCTTCAGGCATATTGAAAAGAAATGCGAGAGCAGACATCCTTGCCTTGTTCCTTATCTTAAAGGGAACATACTCAATTTTTTGGCATTATTATCTTATTTGTTGGTATTTTATAAATTCCCTTTACTGGGTTAAAGAATTTTCCTTTTATTTTGACTTTTTAAAGTTTTTTTAATCATGAAAAAATAGTGAATTTTGTCAAAGCCTTTTCTGCATTTCCTCATATGATCATGTGGTCTTTCTTTAGCATGTTAATATGATGCATCATATTGATTTTTGAGTGTTGATCCAGCATTGCATTCCCACGATAAACCTCACTCAGTCATGATACATTATCTTTTTGAAACATTGCTGAATTCAATTTGTTAATGTTTGCTTGGAAATCTTTGTGTCTAAATTTATGACAATATTGTTCTGTAGTTTTATTTTCTTGTAATTTTTTTGGTATCAGAGTAATGCTGGCCTACTAAAATTAGTTTGAAAGTGTTATCTTCACTTCTATTTTTCTGGAAAAGATAGTGTAGAATTGGTATTGTTTATTCCTCAAAAGTTTAGTAGAATTTGCTAGTGAAACCATTTGGGCTTGGAATTTGCTTTGTTGAAATATTTTTGAATTTGATTTCTTTAATAGGTGTATGACTATCTAGATTATCACTTTCTCTTGAATGAGTTTTAGTAGATTGTCTATTACAATATAAGATAAAATGTAATGACTTTATAGTTTGTGTCTTTTGTGTTATATATAAGAAATCTTTGCAAAAACCAAGGTGATGAAGATCTTCTATATTTTCTTCTAGAAATTTTAGCTCTTAATTTAAGGTCTATGATCCATTTCAAGTTAATTTTTGTTTATGTCATGAGGTAAAGGGTAAGGTGAATTTCTTAATTATGTGGCTACCCAGTTGTTTCAACACCATTTGTTAAGAAGATTATAATATCCCCACTGAACTGCCTTGGCACCTTTGTTGAAAACTAATTGACCATATATGTACTGGTCTGTGTCTGTACTTGCTATTTCATTTTGCTGATCTCATTGTCTATCTTTATAATGATATCAAACTGTGTTTAGTTATTGTAACTTTTTAATTTTTGGAATAATGGTAAATCCCTCAGCTTCATTTCATCAAAGTTATTTTGTTGATTATATATATAATCCACAGATATATATATTATTATATGATTATATGTAATATATATTATATTATGATTATAAAACTTTTATTGATCTCCTGTCTTATTAAATTACTACCAAAACATACGCATAACTTTATAAGGTTCTTGTGGATTGATATTAGTTATTATTAATATACTATTATTTATTTATTTATAAAATATTCCCCTCTTTATCACCTTTTTTTAAAGTCTTTATTTTAATTCCAGTTAGCTAACATACAGTGCTGTATTAGTTTCAATTGTACAATATGGTAATTCAACACTTCTATACATCACCATGTGCTCATCATGACAAGTGTACTCCTTAATTCCCATTACCTATTTAAGCCATCCTCCCCCTCTCCCCTCTGGTAACCATCAGTTTGTTCTCTATAATTAAGAGACTGTTTCTTGATTTGTCTCTCTTTCTCCTATTTTTCCCTTTGCTTGTTTGTTTTGTTTCTTAAATTCCACATATGACTAAAATCATATGGTATTTGTCTTTCTCTGACTGACTTATTTTGCTTAGTATTATACTCTCTAGCTCCATCCATGTTGTTGCAAATGGCAAAATTTCATTCTTTTTTATGACTGAATTATATAAATATATCTATCAATATAATCTGTATATGAGATATATATAATTTATACATAATATATAAATTATATATAATTATATTTATTTATATTTAAATTATATTTATGTATATAATTATATATAGTATGTATATTATATATAATTTATGTATATAATTATATAATTTATATATTATAGATATCTAGATAGATATCTAGATAGATATCTAGATAGATAGATATCTAGGAAGATATCTAGGAAGATATCTAGATAGATAGATATCTAGGTAGATATCTAGATAGATAGATAGACAGATATCACATCTTCTTTATCCATTCATCAATCGATGGACACTTTGGCTGTTTCCATATCTTGGCTATTGTAAATAATGCTGCTATAAACATTGGGGTGCATGTATCCCTTTGAATTAGTGTTCTTGTATTCTTTGGCTGATTATCTGTCCTTTGAATTTTTACAAAAAAAGCTTATTGAGATTTTATTTGGATTGCATTTAATCTATAGATCAATTTGGGGGAAAATGACATCTAAACAATGTTGGTCACCTGATCCATGAATATGGCATATGTCTCTATTTGCTTAGGTCTTTAATTTTTTTTGCAGCAATGTTTTGAAGTTTTTAGTGTATAGGTCTTATACATATTATATATCATCCTTTTGAGTTTGTTTTTATGCTTTGTGAGGATGAAGCATAGCAAGGTTTAGTCTAGGGTTATTTTGCTCCACTACTGAGGTAATACCCTTCTGAATACTTTACCTAGTGCCCTATGAATTACAAAATTTTCCACTGTGTCTTATGGGAACATGAACAATTCCTAGCCCTATGTGAATTTTGGAGATTGTTTCCTTAGTTCCTTTCTGGTGTTTTTGTTTGTTTGTGTTTTTGTTTTGCCAGCATCAGGTAGTTTATATGTACATGCATGTACTAATGAATACTTAATATTTAAGGGGGACTTTCTACAGATCTCTGGAGCTTTCTCTTGGCAGCTCTCCACTCTTCAGTACTGTGCCTTGCCAACTATGGCTGCCTTGGCCTCTCCCATCTCTCTGCCCTGTCGCCTCAACTCATGGGGATTACCAGACTTGGTCTGGGGTTTGCCCCTCCACAAGAGGAGTAACCTGGGGCACCTGAAATGCTCACCACACTATTATTCCTCCTCTCTCAGTGATCACTGTTCAGTGTTGCCTGATGCCCAATGTCGGAAAGCCATGGTTTCATATATTTTGCACAGGTGTTTAATTGTTGCACAGGTTTTAGTTGTTTCAGTTCATAAATTAAATCTGGTTTCTGTTTACTCCAACTTTGCTGGGAGCAGAGATAATATTACTTTTTAAACCTTCCATCTCTTTTTATCTTCTTGCATGTGTACATTTGTATTTTGAAAGCTACTTCTCTCTACCTAGTGTGGAAATGATGACTCTTTTTATTTTAACTATTACTTTTGAGGTAGGAGTTGCAGATAAGACTCAATTCCATAGAGAATGGAAATACAATATAGAAACTGTTGTGGGTGTGAAAAGGTTTATTAGTCACACAATGAGGCTTTCTAAGGAGAGCAAGGCAGGCTTCCAAGCAGGTCTGGAAATAGCTTGTGAGAGCAAGGAAAAGGAGACTGGCTTGGTTTTTATTTTGATTATGATGGGGCCGGGGTAAAGTACCATCTCACTGGGGCAGCCTTACATGGTGTGAACTTCCTACTGGAGCTAAAGGACAGAGCTTTCTTATCAGCTTAACCACATGTGGGACATAAGGGGAAGTGGGAGAGGTAAGGTTTGAAACTGTCAGCTAACGTTAAAAATGGAGTCAGACTCTTAATTACAACTCACCCCTGATATTTGACTGACTGAAATGGGCCATGTTTCATTTAATTGAATTTGAGCTTGCTTAGGTAAGTCACTACGGCACTCTATAAGACCTGTAGCCTGAGGCCAGTAAGGGAGGTGAAAGCGTCATTAAATGTCTTTTTCAAGAGCTAAGCATTGTGTATTCCGTGAAGTGAAATGCATGTCTTGCTCACTTTTAGTAATGTATGGAACTTGGAAGGATATAGGGAGTGTCTTAGTGAATCCTTGTATTGTGGCTTTCATATGTGCAGAGACATGGGAGACCTTGATTTATATTTTGGCTATCTAGGAGACAAAAGATTCCCAGAATTCTTTACCCTAAACAAGATAATGTTGATTAAAGAATTGTTGTTCCTGGAGTTGATGGACCAGCCAATGACATCAGCTTAAGAGTTTGTAAAAATCACAAATGGTACCAGTTTGGCCAGGGCATCCAGTGCATGAAATTTGGCCAGTTGTGTTGACCCTTGGTTCCCATCCATGATTTGTAGCATCCTAGTTAAACCAACAGCTCTCCAGTGAGTATCCATCATGTGTTGGTGGTGCTGTTACCCATGAAGTATACAAACTCCCTTTGCTTTTCACTCAGTTGTTCCCAATGGGCTCCCCAGTCAGGCAAAGGGTCTGAGAGGGGTGAATTCTTCCAGAACTGAGGCATCTGACAAGGGACTGAAGACAGGGGAGACCGCCCCATCCTGCAGGTGGGTTATGCCAGAAGGTGGAGGTTTGGTTTTATCCTGTGGGTACTACTTCTGTCTTAACAAGGAGGCTTAGTAACCTTGCTGAGCTTTGTGGGGTGTTACTTTTATAATCCAAGTTATTATGAACAGCTGTGTATGGACAGTCACAGTCAAGGCCTGTGAGAGCCTTTGTTCTTTTTTTTTTTTTTAAAGATTTTATTTATTTATTTGACAGAGAGATAGAACAGGTAGGCAGAGAGGCAGGCAGAGGGAGAGGGAGAGGGAGAGGCAGGCTCCCCGCTGAGCAGGGAGCCCGATGTGGGGCTCAATCCTGGGGACTCTGGGATCATGACCTGAGACGAAGGCAGCCGCTTAACCGACTGAGCCACCCAGGCGCCCTGAGAGCCTTTGTTCTTGTGATGACCCAATAGGCAGTCAGCAATTGCCCCTCCAATGGCATATAGTATACAGCTGAGGAGATGAACTTTTTATACCTGAAAACCAAGGGCAACCTGTGGCCATCATGGGGGGCGGTGGTTCATAGACTCCAACAGGTGTTAGAGGAGGTTGCTAAAGCCTCTACAATAATGAAGTATCTTCTCTGGTGGAATGCTAAGGAGAGTGTGATTGTATTGCATGTTGGACAGATTCTAGAGCATTTTGTTGTGGGTAGTCTCATTCAAGGTGGGTCAATTTGTGAGAAATGGCATAAATAGACTTAAGAAAACTTTTAAAATGAGGAATATGTTGCCTTCAGAACACAAAAAGGCCTAAAAGATGTTGAGCTTGTTTTAATGCCATGGGTGCTTAGAGAATCATCGGTAGCTGTTTTATGACAATGTTAGGGATGGAGTGGCCTTTAGTTTACTCCTGATTTTCAGTTTAACCAAGGTGTCGTGTACAAAGTATGGCTCAATGAGCCATCTTTTTTTGTGAGTGAACTCCTTTGTGAGTATTTGTATGTCCTGAATGAGTATATCAAATGAATCTCCTTAGAGGAGGAAGTCATCAATATGTCATGGCTATGGGGAATTTAAGCAAGGCAGTTTTTCTGATGGCTAAAGTGAGACATAGGGATTTGTCCTCTATTTTATGTTCAGTAACTCTCCTGAGAGCATAGGGGGCAACCTGTTCAAATTTAGTGCTATCCCAAAGTATAATTTGAGCACCAATATTGATTAAGGTCATGAAAGTTTGCAAATTGGTACATTTCAACAGATGTTAAAGGTAATTTAGATCCTCAGTTATAGAGACACAAAAGCTGATCAGCACCCTTTTATCTTTCTATTGTATAAATTCTTTTAGTTTTGCATTTTGGATTTCTAATTAGGTCAAATTACAGATCTCTGTTGCAGTTTTTTGCTTCGTCTCCCTCTACATCCAAAGTTTTCTTTTTTTTCTTTCTTGTGGTAATTGCATATACTTCAGTGGGAATAGGGAATTCTCTTCATTTTTCTACCTTGTTCGTATTTTAAGTTTCTTCCTTCAGAGAGTCTCCAATCAGTGTCATCAGGATTAGCCCCCCACCTGCATGGCAATGGCTACTTTATAGGATTTAAGGTCTCCAAGTTTAAGTCAAGTTTGAATTAATACCTTGGTTGTGCCCTGGGGGTGTCGTGGGTGTTTTTTGTATAGCTCTGAAGTTCAGGATTTTTTGGCAAGGGATGCACAGCCTATAGCATTAGCAACAGCAATTTCTAGTGAACCATCTGCTTTTAGGAATGTGACAGCAGCTTGCTGCGTGGTGACATAAGTGACCAACATGAGTGGTCTGTATAAGACGGAAGTGGGCCTGTATATTTCACAGGGTATCTTCCTTTATCCTGAGCTCTCTATGAAATTAGAACCAATTCCTGGTTGAGACATACAACCAGTGGTCACAGGGTAAGAATCCTTCTCCTGAGCTTAGCATCAGCCACAGCTTATTCTAGAACTGGAAACACGATTCAGTCTGAGATACACAGGCAGGTCTGGTCTAAGATACATGACCCGAGAGCCACTTTAAGTAGGGCCTCCATCCCATACTTCTGTCCCTAAATGTTAGTTATCAAAACTTCCTACTTAGGTTGGTTCAATCTCTGACAGAGGTTCAGTAGGACTCAGCAAGTGCAGCACAAAGCAGCACAGTTCAAAGTGCAAGCTTGCCAGCAGGCAGCAACATCACTCAAAGAACATGCTAGACAGCAGGCAGCAGAAACAGTTAGCCAAGACTTTAATCCAACAAATTCCCTTTATACCGTTTTACATTACCATAGGAAAAGAAAGGTTAAATGGTACCTGGTTATAGTAAACCAAGGAGCTCTTAATTAACTATGAGTTCAGCTAGAAAAATAAATAATTGTATTACAGTGTGATTGGCCAACAGAGAGGTAGGTTAAAGGCACAAAAGAGTGAAATCATTTTTTCTAAGGTAGAGAAGGAGGGAGAAGAGCAGAATTCAAAGAAAAGGAAACATCGAACTGATTTGGAAGGAAGATTACTCCAGGAAGAATGGGGTGCAGATGGCTGGATTGGTATTATAAGCTGAAAGAACTGCATGTGCAGAGATGTGCAATGCTGCATTCAAATAATTATAAGAATCTCAAGATGATCAAAGCAGAAGGTTCACATCAGCAGGTAGGCTGAGGCAGAAAATGGAGATCTTTGCACCCCACTAAAGGTAAATCATGATAAAGTCTGCATTTGGAAAGATCACTATTGCAGCATACGTGAATGACTTGGAGGGAATGTCTAGAAGCAGGGAGACCCAAGTCTACTGTTAACCCATATGGAACTTTTATGCAAAGTTGAAAAGGGTACTGTTTCTCAAGGTACTTTATTTATTTCTTGGAAAATAGTCACATCACTGGTTATAATAGATGTTTCACTGTAAAGTGAGAAATTTTTTGTAGAAAAAACCAAATCTATAATGCCCATGATGTGAATGATGCCTTCATTAATAATCTCAAGTGTGGTGACTGTATAGACCACAAACTACAAACATGTCTGTCTGTGTGTCTGTCTGTCTACCTATCTATCCATCCATCCATCTATTAGCAAACAGCAGTAATTCAGGATGGTACAATCCAAGGCCTTGGTGGTCTATGATTACTCAGACTCCAAATTCTGGATATAAGATTTGAAGAAGTAATAGGACTCTGAAGTCCTACACTCTTAAGGTGACTTTTTTTTTTGGTCTTGGGAAACTGGGCGGGTAATTACATCATCTGCTAAAACAGGTAATAGAAAAGGACACAGGGGGTGCCTGGGTGGCTCAGTTGGTTAAGCGACTGCCTTCAGCTCAGGTCATGATCCTGGAGACCCTGGATCGAGTCCCGCATCGGGCTCCCTGCTTGGCAGGGAGTCTGCTTTGCCCTCTGACCCTATCCCCTCTCATGTGCTCTCTCTCAAATAAATAAATAAAATCTTTAAAAAAAAAAAGAAAAGAAAAGGACACAGGACTTTAAAGAATGGAGTAGTGGGCCTTTTCTTAAACCTGCTAATTCATACTCTATGCGTGGAAGAACCAGAGCTTTCTGGTTGAAGACACTGGCTCTGGAGGCCAATGTCCCTTCAACGTGAGAAAGTGGATCCTACAATGAACATGGAACATGGAGAGAAGAACCAGGAGAATCAATTTCTTTATCTGTAAAATGGGATACCAATAGAATGACCTCATAAGGTTCTTTTACTAGTCGTAGGATTAAATGAAATGATGTGCATAAAGCTTTTAGTTGAATGCCTTGCACATAACTTTTCAGTACATGTCAGTGATATGCATTTTACTTAGGGAATCTATGTGTTTGCTACAGAAGGATGTCTTTAGAGTCTGTGGAGAAAAACATAATGCACATATTAATTAATTGACGCTTATTCCAATTTATCTCAAAAGGATCAGAGGTGGCCACACCATAAGATACAAATATAGAGTATAATGAAGGGACAGATAAGTTGAGTCATACAAAGCCAACAGGACCCAGAAACATAGGCCATAATGTTCAACACATATATCCATACGTGGGCCACGTATTCAGGTGAATAAAACAAAGACTGGAGTATATATTTTGGGCAATTTCTTCTTTCCAAGATAGTCCTGGAGGCCATTCCATTCCTGTATTTCCACCCTGCACTGCTTGTGTTTTGGCAACATGATACTGTTAACTAAGGAAGGAAAAACGTTTTCAGAAAGTTCTTTTCTCCTGTATTTCCAGCTCCGGAGAAACTTTCTACCATATGCCCAACTCCCAGATGTAAAACTTTGGGCTTTTCTTGGTTATCTACTCCACTGAAGACATTTTTTTCTCCTTTGCAATTCCTCTTCCAGCAGTTCTCGCCTTTCCATTCCTGCCACCATGCCTCTGGTTTAGATCTTTGTCCCTTCCTGGATATTCCTTGTATTATTTTCCTATCTGTTTTTCTCCCTGCCTCTTGGTCTCACCCTATTCAGGCTCTCCAGTACACCCCTATCACGAGTATCCTCCCCAAACAGTGTTCTAATCATATTACTCACTTGCTGAAAAGTTT
Organism: Leptonychotes weddellii; assembly: GCF_054177405.1. Lineage (NCBI taxonomy): Eukaryota > Metazoa > Chordata > Mammalia > Carnivora > Phocidae > Leptonychotes > Leptonychotes weddellii. The sequence goes on from NC_138373.1 coordinate 125,152,448, forward strand.
TGAGTGGCTCCCCATTGCATTCTAAATCAAAGTTAAACGCTTAATATTGAAAGGACCCTCACAATCTAAACTCATTCTTTATTTCCAGATTTATCCTTCACCACTTCCCAACTCTTAGCTATGTTCTGCTGCCCCAGTGCTTTCCTCTTTCGTGATTCCTGCATATTTAAATTCTTGCATGCCTTATTCATCTCTGTATTCCACACAATACCGTGTGCAGTGCCTCGCTGAAGGTAGAGTTCAGTTAAAATCTGAAGTTTTGTTTCCTGTGAATTCAAAACCCATGGAGTGCTGCCCTCTTTTGGTTAAAGTGGCCCAGAGTCCAAACGCCCAAATAGGGAATGACGCTGAATGACTCATCTTTTCCTTTTGGTTAGAACCCTCACGGAAACAAACAGGCAGGATGAAATAATTCCATCCTCTTTTCTCATTTCATCTAGCTTCAAAGATTGTTTGGGGAGATAGAAAGAAGATAAAATTCTGTATAGAAAACTTGGATCTCTACTGATTCAAATCATGTATTGTGCGTACACTCAGAGCTGAAGTAAAGCCAATAGTTACTTTGAATGCTTCCAGAGCTGTGAAAATCTTCAGGCCTCCACACCAGACTTCTGTGTAAAATTCAGGGGACAAAGAACGAACATTCCCTAAAAGCCCTGTAAGGTGAAAGGCAGCTTCTTGATGTAAGGATACTGAGGCAAGGGTCAAGATCATTTTATCACACTGATAACTTGGTATTCGGTCAGGTAAGAAATAATGGGGGCCTGGCCTGGAAGGTCAAGTGTACTTCCATAGATCTTGCTGGATCCCAGTCTGTGACTCTGGCTGAGCTAGTCTTGAAGATCCAGCAGAAGTAGAGAGGAAGGATGACTCGGAGCCCAGAAAGAGTACTGGTCACATGGTTTTTAAGCAAAGATGAGAGGATGAGAGATGCACAGGAAAAAGATCCCAAGAGAGTGAGGTTTCTTGATTATGAAATGGATGTCTAGGATTGTTAATTTGAGAGCTTTATAACCATGTCATTGTTATGAATCACATTGAACCGCACTAGGTATAAAGACAATGAATAGTAAATAGGCAAGCACTATAAATAACAGGAAGGCTCAATTAAGACAGACGGTGAGCTTGATCTCAAATGTCAATAAAACCAAGCTTCCTTGGATCTGAAAGGGAAAGGCATTCTAAAACCGAAACTCAGCGGGTGACAGGATGCTCCACACCTCTTGCAGGAGGATGGAAAGGTTTGTGGGCTGGTGTCTGATGCAATCTTGGCACCATCTTTGATTAGGAGCTAATGTTAGCAGAAAGATCAGGTGTCAGTCATGACGAGAGTTGTTCTCTACTATCTTGAGAAGGTCACCGGATTGCTGCCCCTTCTTTTTTGAAACCTGATCTGAGGACCACAAACAGCCACAATGAGTTGGATCACTGCCATATGCTCTAAATTGGGCTGACAAGGCTGACTCAGTGCCAGGAGCTGACACAGGATGCATCTTGAAATATTCAGATGGAGAGAGGGTTGAGTTTTCTTTTTCATTTTCAAGAATGCTATTTGAGGAGATAGGATTGTATGTGAACATCAAAGAGTGAATTAAATGAGGTTTGTCGTGCATTTGGGTAGAGGAGATCCACAAAAGTCTGCAACTTCCCTGTGTTAAATTTGAGGCTCTGGCTTACTTCGTCATATCAGGAGGTTGCTCTTCCTTTTCAGTATGGTGGGCTGCCTCCTTAACTTTGTAAATGTAACATTTGTTTAAAGGTCCATAAGAAACAATGGAAAATCCCTCCTGTGAGTAAAGCTATGTAAACTTCCATAAATACGGGATCTTTCATTTGTGTGTGAATTTGCAAGCAGCACCTCACTAGAGCTGAACTTTTGCTATATAAATAAAACCATCTGGTGTATCCAAAGAATTTCAGTCTCTAGAGAACAGGATCATAAACAATCGATCCTCCACAGACCTTTCAGTATTTTAGTTTGAGTAGAGCTTTCCCACAGCACTGCTTTGATTATTTTATCTGTTTTTAATCTTCTAAGGATTTTATAATTTGATCTCTAATCTAATGTCTTTAAGGGAGTCTGTAAGGAAAAGTCTACCCCACCACTTTTGGCATCCTTTAAGTTATTTTGATGAATGGATCACAGATAGATACTCAGATTAATAGAGAGTTTGGAAGAAGGAAGTACGGTATATTATTCCATTTTTTCTGATGGGAAAATGAGAGATAGAGGGTAAGTTCAAAGTCCCACGTCCCACAGCTATTAACTGCTAAACATGAGCCAGATTTTGTGAATCCCAGTTGACTAATCTTTTTACCCAACACTGTCTTTAACTTAATGTTTATTTTCTTTGAAGCATGCTTCTTAGTAAAACAAAGAAAATCCAATCTTTGACCAATTGACCAAACAAGACCCAGTAGCTGGGAAATTGGTTAAGTCTCATAAGAATGCAACTGGCTTTCTTCTGCTTTTCTTTTTTCTTTAACCTCTCCTGCCTCCTTTAGCAAAAATCATTTAGCGTTAATTCATTTCTTGGAAGAAGAAAATGTCTAGGCGGCTTCTGAAACTGGAATATGTTTATCTGGAAGACCAAAAGGGATTGATCCCAAAAGTCATGTCATAGAACATTGGCCAGGGTGTCTCCATCCACAAGCTGTATTAGAATCACTTGGGGGAGCTTAAAAACAAAGTACTAATGTCTGGGTCCCATACCTAGATAGTAGCATCTCACTGGTCTGGGTGGGGTTCTCTAAGATAATTCTAAAATGTACAGGCTGGGTTTGAGAATCACTCTATGATGCATCTGGACTACATTATTCCACAGGGAAAGCAAGCCTATGGATTCTCATCTTTCTCCTAGGGTGGTCTTTTTTGTTTAGAAATAATTTTAAGTGAAGCTAAGAAGTCAGATAGCAATATGGGAGGAGTCTTAGGAGGGATCGAAAACAGTTGTAATGGGAGGACTCACCCAAAACTGGCTTCTACTTTTTCCTGAGGTTTAAGTAGACCTCCAGTGTAGCTTAGGTGATTGGAAGTAGGGGTCATAGGTTGGCAGGGTCTCCTGATCTTGGCTCCTACCAGAGCTGGCCATAGCTTCTCTGGTACCATTTTATTTTAAAGATTTTATTTATTTATTTGTCAGAGAGAGTGAGAGAGAGAGAGAGCACAAGCAGGGGGAGCAGAAGGCAGAGGGAGAAGCAGGCTCCCCGCTGAACAGGGAGCCCAATGTGGGGCTCGATCCCAGGACCCCAGGATCACGACCTGAGCCGAAGGCAGATGCTTAACCAATTGAGCCACCCAGGTGTCCCCCCATTTTTTTTATAGCAGGTTGAAATATCTTAGATTCTGCATTTTTAATTTGGGTATATAACAATGCTGTTGTTTCTATGATTTATTTTTGGCACATAAGGGCATTAATAGCAAGTATCTTCACTGCAGTTTTATTTGGATGTGACTTTTCAGGCCGTCCTATGCACGCACTGATATTTGCCGAGCTCTTTGGGAACAGGATGCGCCCTGGATCTTAAGTGACCCACAAAAGAACCTCCCCAGTCCAGTAAAATACACACTTCAATGAGGACAATTTTTAAATAATTTAATGCTTAGAAGAAAAAAAGAAATTCAGAGAAGCATAAAAAATAATTAAAGCTGATGTCTACTTTTTCTTTTGGGAAGAATCTATTCATGAGTTAAAGTTGCCAAAACCATGGGCAAAGTGAACGCTTATAGCTGAGCTTGAGAATTAATCCGAGTTTTGTTTAGTGCTAGTATTCTTAGTGGTTCCTTTTTAAAAATAGTTCTTCCTTTACTTTGTAGTTCATGCTTTTCCCAGGCTGATGCGGACGAGCCTTGGTAAGGTTGCAGCAAAGAAGGCCATCTGTCCAGCTCCGGCAGGGCTGGTTCTCAGATGCGGCTGGCTTTCTGTGAGCATGGGGCAGTGGGCTGGGAGGACTCTGGGTGGTTCCATCTGCGAGCCTGAGGCCTCTATCTCTACCCTCGAGAATAGGTCCATGCTGGCTCTGAAGACACCCCTTAAGTATGTTTTACAATGTGACTTTAACACGATTGGATATTGCCCAGATACTATTTTGAAACAAGGCAGGGAAGAACTAAGTGAATTTTTAAAAACCATTTAATGTGTTTCTTAACATATTCAAGGTTAATCTAAAGAACCAAATATTGTAACAATTTATAAAGTTTTAGTTTGTTTCTTCTTCAAAATAAGAATGCCATATCCAAACAGTTGCCCTCTTCCCGAGCAAGGATATTAAGACTTTATTTAGACAACTGGTTCCATAAAGGTTTTGGTGTTAAAGTACTTTAAAATGATTACATTGTAATAGAAAGAGTGATGGCTATGTGTCAGCCAGTGTGAATGAGTTCTGGTCCCAGTTCTGCTACTCACTGGCTCTGTGATAATGAGCAAGTTATCCTCAACTCTGTTTGCATGGCAAGAGAAGGCATAGAGACCACTTATAGGAACTTTAAATATTATGGTCCACTTAAACAAGATCGACCTTTCAGTGAAGGAATTCTAAAAGGAAATTTCATCCAGATTTGCTTTGGAGAAACCCATCTCTGTGTGCAAATTATTACATTACCCATGACTTAGAAGGACCACCATTTATTCTCAAGAATATGTAGCAAAATGTGAACAAAGTATGAAGACTAATTCTCCACCACCCCTGCTCTTTCCTTCTATGGAAAAAATCTACTTCCCTGGCCTATATATCTTGGAAGTTCTGATACATTGTTTTGTCTCTCGTGGATACCCTCAGGACATATGGTAAACTTTTTGATGAGACCAGTATGGCAAGTCAGACCCCAGAGCAAAATTTTCTTGGCAATTGTTTCTGTTCTCACAGAACTTGGTGTATAGTTGTTTTTTTTTTTTTTGCTTGTTTTGTTTTTAACCTCCAACACAATTGGTTCAGTAACGTGAGGGCTCTGTTCTGCTTATCAGGCTATGGTTGGCTACACTGTCCTGACTGAGATGGCCGCAGTCCAAGATAAGCCAGTCTCTCCCCATCCTCCACCCCAGAATTCTCTCCCAGATTCTTATTCCTGGTCCGTTCTTCTTTGCTTCACTATATGACCTTACTTTCTCAGAGTCTTATGGGAAAATAGATGCTATGGGTGTGCTCCTTTTAAGTGTGAATATCCACGCTGGAAACCTTGCTTTCACTAAAATAAGGTCCTGGATTTCACATAAAAAGGAAGTTTCACATAAAAAGGAAGATATTTGTGAGGCATTACCAACTGAAACTCTTGTTACTAAACATAAAAATGGCATGTTCTCTTAACAGGCAGTTCTTTTTGAGGGAAAATGCTGTGTAATTCTAAGTGAAAAAGGTATATTTATGTCCAGTGTATTACTTTAAATTAGGGAGAGTATCTGTCAAATGAAAAAGAAAAGCTTCTGATAATTGATGAAAATTATTAAAAAACTAGTAAATGGAATCATACTAATTTTTTTTTAAGCCATGAAGCTCCCAAAAGTAAGCAAGCACATTAAATTCTTAATATGTATCCATATATTTCATGAATAAAGAGAAAGTTATTACTTCAACAATCAGTTGAAATTGGGAGATAAGGGATGTCTTCCTCACTGATACGCAGTATGGGTTTATTTCAAATGTTTTTTAAAATTGTTGGTAGAATTATCACAGCAAGATTTAGATGATTAGACATCTCTAAAGGACCCTCCAATTCCCTTAATCTGGAAAATACAAAATGTCCTCTAGATGGAGCACCAAGCCTTTTCTTTGTAAGTCTTACTTTCGTGAGAGGAACTTTAGAATTTCATTTTGACTAGAAAATAATTTAAAGAACCTTACTCTTAACTTTGGGATATTTTACCCTGAACATCTACTCTTTAGTGAAGCAAGTGTTGTATTTCAGACAATGTAACTTATCTTCATATATGGTGGAGTAAAATATGTTTGATTTTCAAGTTTTCCAAGTGAGATCCACTGAGTTCTGGAGGCTTGTTCTGGCATGTGCAAGAGCCAGAAAAGCTACAGATGTCTTCTGACTTAAATAGATCCGAGAGGGAGGGATGGTGAGGTCTGAGAACCACAAGGGTCAGGAAAGATCCCTTTGTCTAGATGGAAGCATTTCCAAGGTAGCTGCAATGTCTGCCCCCTTAGTCATCATAAATGTGAAATGCAGGAAGTTTGAAGTCTTCTAATGCATTCTTCTCATTTTACAAAAGAAGAAATTGAGACCCAGATAAGTAGCTGTCTTTCTCTTGTATTGATGGAGTTTTATGGCACAAAATTGAATCAGCAGTGTAGTAAAGCTTTGTTGTTCTATTTATTTTTATTTTTATTTTTTTAGCTGTCTAGCATCCATTCCCTCTTTCTCATGACACTAATTTTCTTTTGGGAATTACATTCCCCCAATTGTATGGAATCTTGGAAAACTAGTAATGGAAGTTGAGGTGTCCCATGAAATTCTTTCTGTATAACCAAGGGTTAGGCATATGACCCAATCTGTCACTTGAGGGACCTCAGATCTTAAGCAGAGTTTTTGTAAGGAAATACAAACAGTTGGAATTCATTTATCTTTTTTTAATTATGTTATGTTAGTCACCATACATTACATCATTAGTTTTTGATGTAGTGTTCCATGATTCATTGTTTGCGTGTAACACCCAGTGCTCCATTCAGTAAGTGCCCTCTTTAATACCCATCACCAGGCTAACCCATCCCCCCACCCCCCTCCCCTCTGGAACCCTCAGTTTGTTTCTCAGAGTCTATGGTCTCTCATGGTTCGTCTCCCCCTCCAATCTCCCCCCCTTCATTTTTCCCTTCCTACTATCTTCTTTTTTTAACATATAATGTATTATTTGTTTCAGAGGTACAGGTCTGTGATTCATCAGTCTTACACAATTCATAGTGCTCACCATAGCACATACCCTCCCTAATGTCTATCACCCAGCCACCCCGTCCCTCCCACCCCCCACCACTCCAGCAATCCTCAGTTTGTTTCCTGAGATTCAGAATTTCTCATTTATCTTAAGTGATAAACTAATATTCATTTCACTAAGCATGATTCCTCCCCCCGCAAACTTTATTTTTGAGAAATAAGTGACTTATTATGTAAGGTTAAGGAGTAAAACAATGATTTGATATATGTACACATTGCAAATCTAAGCATGATTCTTTAATCTTCCTATTAGTTCTGTGAGATCTCCAATAACCTTCTGATAATTCCCCTTTTGCTTAAGTTGGCCAGAGTTAGTTTCTGATACTCGCAACTACAGAAACTTAAGTGATTCCAGTAACTACCATCCACCCAACAATCAGGCAAGACCTTCTTATTAGAAATTTAAATCACCTGGGACACCTGGGTGGCTCAGTTGGTTAAGTGTCTGCCTTCAGCTCAAGTCAAGATCCCAGGGTCCCGGATCCGGTCCTGGGATCGAATTCCTCATTGGGCTACCTGCTCCATGGGAAGCCTACTTCTCCCTCTCTCTCTGCCCCTCCTCCCTGCTCATGCTCTCTCTCTCAAATAAATAAATAAATTAAATTAAATAAAAAAGAAATATAAATCACCCAACAGAGTCACCTTAAGTCATCAGGAGTAACTTAAAACTGATTCATATAGGAAAAATGAAAACACCCTTTTTTAATTACCTTGACTGGAAACATAATCAGAGTGTTACATTCTAGATCTTTTGAACTATGACAAATTTTGAATTCTAGGAAGAATAATGCAACAACACTATTATGATAAATATTTGTTGTCTAAGTAAAAACAGTTTTCCCTTACATAATGTTATACCAGAGAGGACTCTAAAATTATATTTTAATATAGTATTCACATTTATTTTTTCTGCCCAGGTTTTTTTTAATCTTAAAAGTTATTTAAATGAATAATAAACTATTGTTTGTTTTCCTATTAGAAGCGAGGAAAAAAATCCTCTACATTGGTAAAGTACAAGCAACAAGGCACAGAAATATGTGAGTCAGACTAAAATAACAGTGAAATAATAAGGCCTTTAAAATTATTTTCCCTGTTCAAATTCCTTCTCAAAAGCATCTGACTTAACCCTGCTGTTTAGAAAATGTGTTACAAAGACCTCATTTTTCTTCATAATGTAATTCCATTTAATGTACCCGGCAAGTAGACACTTACCCCCCTTTCTTTATCTCAGAATATAATTTTTAAGAAGGAGTTTGATGTTTATAAAAATTTCTTTAGGCTATTATAACTAATCTTGGAATAATGCAGTATGATATGATTTATAAGCTGACAAGTCTCATGTTTTAACAATGAAATCTCCTAGAAACAGTTAGGCCATTCTTATCTTAATGACATTTTTAAGGCAGAATTTGCAGTCTAGCTCAGCTTGGCAAAGCAGGGAAAAGGAATGCTCTAAAGCCTGAAAGCGTGCACACTGGCTTTCAAAAGCGAGCCAGCAGAGGGCTTTTCCATCATTGCTGCGAGTGTCTTGTTAATGGGAAATTCGTAGAGCAATGGAAGAAAAATTACCTTATTCAATATAAACTCAGGCTAAAGGGAAATCAACTTCCTGGATATAAGCTAGCTTAAATAAAAAGAAAATAGAAAGGCTGGTTAGTAGAATGAAATTTATGTGATTTCATTCAACCTAGTATTTGACTTGTTAATGTAACGTTTTTTTGAAGTTCACAAGGTGTGTTAATCAGGTAGAAGGGCAGGTAGAAACTCACCAGTTTTTGGGTCCACTCGAATGAGAGTTTGGCATAGACAATGCCCTATTACGGCTCTTCACCGGGTCGTAGTGCGATGGTATTACCACGGGAGCTGATGGTATGCTGGGGCCAGCTCTTATTGGCTCATGAAAGCCAATTACTACACTTGCAGAAATGTTATGATTTCCTGTTGAAATCATATTGAGCTGCAGCCCCTCTCTCCTTACTTCTTGCTTACTTTCTCCCTTCCGGTCTTTCACAGCATGTAGCAAATGCACTTGTCCCCGGCATTGCCTCAGTTCTCTCTTTTAGGATGTTAGAGCTTTTTAGCTTCACACCTTAAGGAGCATCTCTCATTGTTGATGTAATCCTATTATGTTTTTTTTTTTTTTAAGATTTTATTTATTTATTTGAGAGAGCGAAGAGCAGGGGGAGCAGGAGAGGGAGAAGGAGGCTCCCCGCTGATCAGGGAGCCTGATAGGGGGCTTGATCCCAGGACCCCGGGATCATGACCTGAGCCCAAGGCAGAGACACTTAACCAACTGAGCCACCCAGGTGCCCCTATTGTTTTTTTATAAATGTGGTGGGGCCTCCTGTTTACTAACACTACACTCATATATGCAATGGACAATTAGGTTCTTTATTTTCTTTTCTGTAGCTGACCTTATGACCACCATCCACTGCTCTATTTGGATGACCTAGGTAGATGTCCTTCAGAATGCCAGTGCCTTCCCCCACTGGCATCTAGGTGTGTCCTTGTCTGTCTATGGGAGACTGGCTCTTAGGTCCGTGTAGTGTTCTCTGGAGGAGTGCCGGTCTGGGCAGAGAGTGGCTGGTCTGGGCTTCTCCTGCAGCTGGCCACTCCCGCTGTGCACAGGGTCTTACCCCTAGTGTCCTGCTGATATTTGCAACTGCTGATGGTAACTGCTGTAACTTCCGCTTTATTCTTCTGGTTACTTTCCCTGATGATTCCAACTTCAGCTCTCAGTGGCTTTAGGGGACCCCCTGAAGTCTGCCTATGAATCCCAGGCCACAAAGTCCAACTTGCAGACTTCTGCTACCAAGGTGCTTCTTTGTTAAGAGAGCAGCCCTCTTGCTAACTCTCAAGTCAGACTCTCACCAGCCTTCCACAGCATTCCCGTGGAGGCACGTGGTCGCATCTGTCAAGTGGCATCTGAGGGCTGCCCAGGAGGGCTGAACTCAGGTCTTCCCTTTGCTTCTCCATAATCGCTTCTACCTTCAGCATGCCCTTTGTGGAGCCTACAAATCAGCCTTTCCTATAACTGATTCTTTTCCTTCTACATTCCGTCTGGCTATGGGTGATGAGCTTTAACTCCTTTGTCCTCTTACCTTACTGGGAACACGTAAAACTCCAAGATCCAGTCCCTCAGTCTTGCCTCTTAATATATAAGAGAGGGAATGAATAGTCTAGAAAATCTCCTTACTTCTTGGAAAAGCCTGGCTTTTAAATTTATTGCCTTTCTGAAGACAAAAAAAATCCCATTTTTGTATGTTTGAAGCTGAATATTATATTTTCCTTTTCTCCTCTTTGTTTCCTGGATGAACTAGTTGGAATCCCCAAGGCAGATGCATGCCTCATTCTAACTTCGGAGAAGGTCGTACTCATGAAATTGCAAAAGAGAAAAACATGTTAATTATACTTGCAACATTATCCCCATTACATGTACTTAATTTCTCTGGCCCTCTGAGTTGTTAGCTTCTTGAGAGAAGGCTTTTCTACTGGTCAAGAGCTGGTCTATTTTGAGCAGCCTCTTATGTCTGTATCTTCAGTAACTACTTCTCTGTGGTATCCTTCCTATCAGCTTTTAGATCTCTGGATCTCTGTAAATAAAGGAACAAAACAGTTCTCCACGGACTTCACATCCATTCAAACCTGCTCTTTCTCCAGGGTTTCCTATCTCAGTAAGTGACATCACCAACCCCTCAATTAATCATGCCAGATGACATCATCCTTTACATCTAGTTTCTTCTCATGCGCCATGTTTGCTGAACTAGGAGATTCTGTGACTCTATTTCCAAATATTTCTTGAATTAGTTTCTTTTCACAACTCCCACATTTTCCATCCTAGTCTAAATTACTATTGTCTCTTAACCGTGGTCTCTCCGGCTGTTTTTCTGCATTTACTTTTGATCTCCTTGGATAGAGAGTAATCTTAAAATAAACAAATAGGTGAATATATATGATCTGTAATATGCATGTCTATATATGTAAAAGTACATATGTGTGTATATATTAATATATATTTACATATGTGTGCATGTATATATAATATGTATAGACACACATATATAAAATCCTGTTTATCCTACTCCTTTGCTTCAAACTTTCCACTAGCTTTTATATTTCTTGGGGTAAAGTCCAAAATTCTGACAACGGCCCAAAGCATTTGAATGACCTCCTTTTGCTGCTCCCGCCTCCCAGCCTTGCCCCTTTCCCTCCCTAGCTCACTCTGTTCCAGCTGTACTAAACCTTTATTTCTTCAAACCTACCAAACTCCTTCCTTCTTAAGGCATCTGAATAAGCTGTTTTCTCTGTTTGGTAAAATCTTGGTTCTCTCCTGCTAGTTCCAGTTCTCAGTTTCAAAGTAAGCCTCTCTTAGAAGTTCCTCCTGACCCTCCTCTTTCCTACAAGACTCTCTCAGGGCATCTTGTACTCTCCTTAAGGACACACACCACAGTTATAATTAAATACTTAATTTAGTAATTATTTTTAATGTTGTTGACCTCACTGGCTTATAATCTTTGAGCCTCCTTTTGAGGAAGGAGGCTATCATATACATTTCTCTATTCCCTCTGCCTAGACTTAGAGTGCCCACTAAATTAGCTTAAGAGATTATTTGTATATGTTTTATCTTTATATTTTAATCTTCATACCATCTAATACAGTGTTTTACCCTTAGTGTCTTAAAACTTATATGAATAACTATTTATAATTTTTACTCTTATTTTTTCCCTTCTGTCTGCTTTAAAGGGTTTCCATCTTATCATCTATATGAAAAGTAGAGTTTTTTTCATGAGATATTTGTGTGAAGATGAAAGCAATTAAATTCAAAGAAGTAAGCCAGCTAGTGGATTCTGAAATGTTGAATTCAACTTCGTGGAGCATACTGCTGTCAAACAGCTTTTTAAAAAAATGGCCACTGGAATTTCTAACAGATCTCCTTTGCCTCCAGGAGCAAGTCCATTGTATTTAGCATAGAATAGAAGGCTTTCCATGATCTGGACTTTGCCTCCCTTTCTAGCTTTATTTCCCATCCCACACCATCCCACCCTCCAATCCTGCCCACCAAGCTCTATGAACATATCAGGAGAGGGAGATCATCATAAACATCACTATTGTTGACACCACTAATGAAATTTATTAAGCATTAGTTTATATCAAACACTGCATGGGGGCCTGTGGGGACATACAAAGATGTATAAGTCAGGCTTACAGCTCTCAATCACCTATTAATCTAGTAGAAGTGATAGACATACTCACAAAAGATAAATAGCAATATAAATTAGTTAAATAATAAATGCCAAATAGTAGTTGAGAGCAGGAGTGCAATTTCCTGAGAGGCAAACTAGTGCTCTGCTTTAGGTTTATGTTTCCACAAATAAATGTAGCTCTTGGGAAACAAGAAAAGGTAGGGAGGAGATATTTAATGGTTTGCTTTTCTCCATGAAAATAAGTCCCGCGATTTATCCATTGCTCTGTATAGTCTCCCTTCTTTCTCATCTTCAAAACTGTTGTAATTGTGATCTTAATTCAGAATTCAAAGGAACAGATATTTGTCAATGACTGAGAGTCCTCATCCAAGTGTCCTTCAACCCTCAGTTCACTAACTTTATAAACTCAAATATGTTAGCTTGACCTGTGGAAGCATTGCATGGATTTATCTGCCTGGAGGAGTTAATCTGGTCCACTGGTTGAAGCTGTGCATTAAAATAGCAAAAAAAAGAGGCTATGAAAACTCTACTCCCACAAGGGTCTTATAGCAGAGAAACACATTAATTTATTCAACTAATGAATATTTTTTGACAATGAGAAAAGGAAGAGATTAAGATGAGTCCCATGCCCTCAAAAATCCACGGCAGGTGAGACAGACCATAAAGAAATAACATGTAATACACTTGCTGAGAGCAATGATGAAGAGGAAGCCTCAGATGGGGCTCAATCCCATGACCCCAGGAGCTAGAGGCAGACGCTTAACCAACTGAGCCACCCAGGCACCTCTGCTTCCTGACTCTCCTAAACAAGCCAGATTGATGCTACAATAACGTTTCATATAACTTACAACACCAAATCTCAATGGCATAACACACATTCATTTCTAGCCATGGGACCCAGCTCTTTGAGGGGAGGTATTAGATTGTAATCCACGTTTCCTCATTGTCCTTGGACTAGCAGCTACCCAGGACATATTCTTCTTCTGGTAGATAGCAGAAGTGCAAGAGAACAATCCAAAACTCTGATGCACATTTAAAATTGTTGCTTAAGTTGTGTCTGCTAACATTACTTTGGCCAGAGAAAGTCACGTGATCATTTAAACATTAATAGGGAGGAAAAATATACTTTTTCTACTTCAGAGGGAGGTATTGCAAAAGCACATTGAAAAAGGGAAAACATGTAATTCTATAACAAGGAGAATATGAATAAGAAACTGGGACCTCTAATCTAACCTATCCAACAGTGTTCCTGCCTGCTATCGTCCACATACTACCATAGAATTCTTAGATGAAAGTCTTCATCCCTAAGACCCTCAGTGCCAAAAAATGTCTCCTAAATTTCCAATCTTGTCACAACTTCCCGGTCATTGAAGTCTCCCTGAATCCCATCAGTGGAATACTATAATAGAAGTCTAATTTACACGTTCTCCTCGATCTGGCTCTTGGACAGCAGAAGAGTGAGCAAACTCACTCACAGAAGAGTGACTCAACAAAATGCTTGGTAGTAATAGGACTATTTCCACAATGCCTCATTTCTGTTTCTCTTGGGGTTCTCACTCACAACTTTCATATCCCCTCTTATCTAATACCTTTCAAGGTTTCCCTGGGAAAATTTAACTTTATAATTATATATATATTTATATATATATATAAATATATATAAATATATCACAGTTCTCCAGTTTTTCTTAGGTCTAAGTAGATTATTTGGGGACCTTGGAATAGTAAATGCCATCTGATTTATAGTATCCCTTAGGAGAAAGCCATTGTCCCAAGATCTGCAGTCAGCAAGCTAGAGACCCAGGAGAACCTGTAGTATGGTTCTTGTCTGAATCTGAGTCTGAGTCTGAAGGCAGGAGAAGACCGATGTCCCAGCTCCAAGACGGTCAGGCAGAGACAGGGAATTCTTCCTTACCCACTTTTTTTGTTCTTTTCTGTCCTTCAGTGGATTGGTGAGACCTACCAACATTGGGAAGGGCAATCTGCTTCACTCAGTCTACCAATTCAAATGTTAACTTCATTCAGGAACACTATCACCAACACACTCAGAATAATATTAACCAACTATCCGGGCACCTTGTGGCCCTGTCAAGTTGACACATAAAATCAACCATCACAGTTATCTTCCTTTTTCTCAGTCCCTCTATATCAGTCATGGATCCCTGCATGTCAGGGAGTGAAATTGTAACCAAATTAACTCAATCAAAAAGGAAGTTATTGGATAGATGTAGTCATAGAAACCCAAATGTGGTGAAGCATCTTCTCCATCACATATTTCTTTGCTTCCCTCTAAACACCTGCTCTGTTCTCCTACTGCTCTTTCCTACTTCCTTTCTCCTACTTCTCAAAACTTTCTTTGCCTATTTAACAGTATGCACATGACTGAAAAAGAGCTGCCCTCTAATTCTTGTGACCACAAAACTCCAAGGCCCACAACCTTATGACTACATGGGACTTTTATGTCTCTGATTTATATTTCAATACCTAAGAAAGAGAATTGGATCAGTTGTAGGACAGCTATACATTATTTTGCTTAATGTCAGGTGCCTATCCCTGGTGGCAAGAGAATGTGTGTTAGGTTCCTATTGTTGCTTTAACAAATTACCACAAATTTAGTGGCTTAAAACAGAAATTTATTGTCTTTTAATTCTGGAGATCAAAAGTCTGAAATGAGTTTCACTGGGTTAAAATCAAGATGTTGGCAGGACTGAATTTTTCCTGCAGGCTCTGGGGAAAATCCATTCCATTGCATCTTTGAGCTTCTGGAAACTCCCTGAAATCTTTGGTTGTGGCTGTTCTTCCATCTTTGAATCTCTCTTTCACTCTGATCCTTTTGACTCTCTCTTTTACTGGTAAGGATTCTTGTGATTACATCGAACCCATGAGGATTTAAGTTAAAGGAATCATTAACTTAATTGTATCTATAAGTCTCTTTTGCCATATAAAGCAAAATTTACAGGTTCTGGGAATTAGGACATGGATGTCTTTGGGGAGCCATTTATCCCAACTATCATGGTGAGAATCAAGATGTGTTGCCTTTGGGAGGAGGTTTTTTTTTTTGCATAAGGAGTGTGGAAAGAGTAGGCAAATTATATAACATACCTACTTTATTTTCCCAAACAAACCTACTTTATTTTCACTAGAGGGTAGTGAGGCTGGCCTCCAACCTCCACTTAATTTTTCTATTCTCTACATATTTCCCCTCCAATGGGATCTGTCAGTGCTCCCATATTTGTAATTCACTTGCATTTCTTTCTCCCACTACAGTGAACTAGTCTGGTATTTAATTTCCCTGAAGCGAGATTCTCTATTACAATACAGATGTCTAATCCACTTAGACTCATGGATCAGAAAAGTTATGGGATGCAGTGGAGGTGGGTTTGGAAATCTGTGCTTCTAATGCACTCCCTAGGTGATTTTTGCACCCACCAAAGTTTGAGAACCATCACTGTATGCTAAGGTAAAGTTGATAAACTTACCTTGTTAGAAGAGAAGGCTAAAGAAAACCTTCCAAGGGAACGAGTTTGTTTTTACTGCAGTTTTTGGGAGATAATGATAACAATTTTGCATGTAACTCAGTAAGATTCTAATTCAGGCTGGGAGCCAGGGAAGAAGGCATGTCAAAATAAAGGGGGAAACATTTCTTTTTGAGATTTTCCAAACTTTCTGTGGCTCTCAAATCACAGTCAAGGGCTTGGTTTCTTCTAAGTTATGTTTTCATACTGATCTGTGCTCTGCTGAAAACCACAGTGATGCTATGTCTCCAAAGGCAGTTTTTCTGTACCAAACTTGCCACTTTAGGGAGGGTGGCAGACGATAAGCTGATGTTTGACTCTCCAGGAGCAGTTGCAGTGGCTGTTATCACAAATCAGGTTGTCAGGAGTTCAAGCTGGAATCTTGATGTAAAAACCCATGATGTTTAGATATGTGATGGGTTTTCTTTTATATTTTAAATAATTTGATCCAAATATGACATGCTTTGACATACTTTCTTTATAAATTTATATTTGTGTTTGGAGTAACTTGCTTAAAATTAGTAGAGTTAAATTAGATAAGTATTTACCTATGAATTATAGATGGCTCCATACTACATGTTTGTAGTTCAGCTGGAAAAGTAAGTTGCAAATATATAAATTAGTAACTTAGAAAATAAGATCATATGATTTTTGATAGTTGGTGGTTCTGTTTTTGGCAATATGGCAGATTAAATGATTTAAACATTTGCCAGCTATGAAATACTTAAATATGCTGAATAAAATAAAATAAAATAAAATAAAAGAGACATCCATTTAAGTGGTTGGATAAGTTCACAAGAATGTAAGGGATATCACCAGAGGCCAAAAACAAAGCAGAAACTAGACTTTGGCCTTCCATTACTCTGGGTTTGGGATTTGAATTTATATTTTGTAGTCTGGGAATCCTCAAACTGAGCTCAACTGAAATTTCTTGGAGCAACTGACAGAAGCAATCTTTTCTAGTGGGGCATATTCTCAGCCCTGGAGTAAAAGATTCCCACAGAAAACACCCTACAGATGTCGACATAAAATTCAAAATCACAAAACCCATGAGGTAATTCACCCTAAATGTGAGAAGAAAACACAATAAACAACAGGATTATATCCCTCCTCCTCCTGAGAAATTCAAATAATATTATCCCTCAGCAACTTTAAAATAGGAACATCTAAAATGATTGAAGATGTAAAATGAAATTGAAAACATGGGAGACAAATTTAATTTATATTATTATATAGAGAGCATTATATATTACACTATGAAGTATAAATGCATAGTGCTACAGTAGTTTAGAGAATGAAGAGAACTGCAGGAAATACTGGTATTATATCTTAAAATGATATTAAAATGTTGACAAGAAAAAATATTAGTTGTAGGAACATTACTTCTTTCAAGATATCAGTTAGTATTGCAAATCAATGGTACCATAGCAACTTGAAAAATGAATGTCCCTATAAAATATAACACATTGGGCGCCTGGGTGGCTCAGTTGGTTAAGCGACTGCCTTCGGCTCAGGTCATGATCCCGGAGTCCCCCACTCATGTACACTCTCTCTCTCTCTCTCATTCTTGCTCTCTCAAAATAAATAAATAAATCTTTAAAAAAAATATATAACACATTAACTTCTGGGAGTGGGCTTTAGATTGAAATCATGACCAACATAGATATCCCTTATGACACATAATCATGTCTTTTATCCAGAAAAGCTAAGATAAATGCCATTTGTAAATTAAATGATATGAAACATCCCACAAATTGCCAAGCAACATACCTCCTGAAAGCATAAATAGAATATTGCAAAACTGTCTCATAATAAGGCAGTTAAATTCAGAGTGGTTAGAATCATGTCAAAGATATAGGATTCTTTTTGTTAGCTCAATGATAACAAATTCCGGACAACATCACTGAATCTGAAATGTGCTAGTTTTGGTAAAACACGTGAAGAATAATTGCATTTCACTAGTAGAATGTGATATGGTGGGAATCGAATGTTATCTCCTTTAGATTTGGTCTCAATGAACGAAAAATGAGTGCTATATAAATCACCAAAGACATTCATTTTGACCAAAGATAATGAACTTCATTAAAAATACACCCCCATTTTTTTTTAATTAATGTAGAAGGCCAATGTTTTCCCATTTTTGCCAGTTGCTTTTAATGTGGCACGTTGAGGCCAATAGGCTGTCAGGTGTCAACTTTCTAAAGATCATATTCCATGTGGGGAAATTGCAGTGATCGTGTAGCAGAAAGGGAACTGTTTATTCCATGCATTAGGTAGTCACCTCAGACTTCTTAAGAACATAATATCTCTTCACAAGCTGATAGCTGACTCACTTTTTGCCAAAGTTCCTTTGTCACAGTAGAATGAAATATAAAAGCTGTCAACTAAATTTTGACAGTAATAACGACATGTAGCAACAGTCATAAATTCCTTTGTTGTGGTTCTGGGTCTAATCTTTTATCTAAACTCTCGGTTCTATTGTAGCTATTCACGGAAGTCTATTTTGCCTATTTTCATGGTACCTACCATTTAGTGTAATGAGTTCATAATGTAGTTAGTTGAAAAAGACACTGGGATTTGTCATTGTTTTCTTTGTTGCTGTTCCCTGTCCTTTACTAATCTCCTACCGACTGTAAGCCCGGAAAGAGGAGAAAGAGAAAAAAAGCCTGCACTAAACCTCTATCTATAGAACAATGGTCACCCTGAAAATTTCTGTTATAATTTCTATTATTTTCTTCAGCAGAAAAAACAATTTATAGTTTTTAAATGCAAATAGTTCAAAACAGAAAAAAAAAGTAGTAAAAATGCCAGACAATAGAGCCTTGGAGTTTCCAACTTAAACCAGCGAAAATAGCTGTGATGTTTTGAATCAAGAGTTTAAAGATACTATATGAATTTTGAGATGAGAAGCTCAGAGTTAGTACATTTGAATTAAGTACAGAGAATATCAAAGTTCACATTAGAAATAAATACTTTTTACATGGCTTTATATTTCTGTTTACTAACCTTTTCTCATCAAGTTCTGGTAATGTTTAGAAAAAACTATGAGTATTATAGGAATGTTTATTTTTTTTTGAATCATGAAATTTAACTTTGGTTTCCATTTGGGATTTTCCCACATATGTGTCACTTGTGAAAAATTTTAAGTTCAAAGAAAAAAGTCAAACAGTTAAATAGACTGGGGAAAAAATCCTAAAGTACAATTTATGATTTATAGATTCTTCATATTTTAGACTGACTTATACAGGAAACAATGAAGCCGAGAAAAACTACTGTAAATTGAAGAGGGTACTGAATAATGTATATGTGTTATGGACAATTTCTACCCTTTCCAGAAAGAGTCAATAAGCATTCTGCATAAGCAAAATTGCTCTCTTAATTTAGAAATTTCTTTGGAGGAAAAAAGTAAAAATTTCTCTGGAGGAAAATTATTGTTCTCTAAACAAATTTCAAGCTTAACTCTTTAATTTATTCTGTATTCACATCTTATGTATCTAGAATATTTTATAGTTTTTATTGTGGTTGAGTAGATACATATTTTTGGACCGATATTTAGGGTGTAACCATAAATAACTAAGCCTATCTGCTTAGAATTATATTAATTCACTGTCTAATTAGTTTAAGAGTAATGAATAAACTTCCAATAAATATTTATTAAACATATACTATACTTCAATTATTTAAACCTATCCATCAAATTTTAAAATTAGATGTGCAAGTGTGTGTATGTGTCTGTATAGATAGGTGCATACATAGCTACTTACAATTTTAATGAATTATAATGTGTTTTCATGCTAAAAACATGAACTTATAGGCAAACATCTTCTTTTCGCTCATGAAATTAGCAATCATGTAGGCAGTGGAAATGAGTTAAGATCATTTAGAATAAGAGTGAAAGATCATTGAATTTGGGACACAGGCAAGGAACTGTTTATGTAATAGATACTAGGCAAGCAGTGTAATAGGATATCAAGGCTACTTCACAGGAGAATGAAAATTCTTTGCAGAAGAGGTGTTTGAGTACAATAAGATATTAAGAACTAACTGCTGTGCTTTTCTGTCTCAAAGGTATTCCCCGTGTATTAGACATTCTTTACTACTGTGTCCCCATCCGGTAAACGAGCGTTATAATAGTGCAGGTAATGGATTGAATCCGCTATAGGGAATGTGCTCCCCTTTATAAGCATGACTGTCACTCATTTATGGGGCTCAGATCATCTCTGTAAGGTTCATTATGAAATATTAGAGCTGTTCTGTGATTCCCATCTAGGTAGTCAGTCCATCACTTCCAGAGAAGAGTATGCTTCCTGCTGGAATAAGAAGTCTTCCTTTTTTGTCTCATTAGGTACCCATCATAGTAGATGGAAAAATGGGGTGTGAAGGGAGGGTCTTCAGGGCTGTGTGAGTTACTTTAATTTCTTTGTAAAGTCAGATATTAGAATATCGTCTTCTTGTGTTATTTTCTACTTGTGTGCCAGAATGTTTAACAGGACGATGTGTGGGCACAGGAATATGTCAATTTAAACTACATTGTAATGGGACTTGAGTTGAAAATATATGCACATAATTTTAGTTTACTTTTAATTTCTAAAGAAAAAGTTACGAGAACACCTAGACGTTCGAAAAATGATTGATAGGATTTTATTTCACCTTTTTTTCAAAGGACAGGTAATTATTTTAAAGTAAAACACAGATAATAGACCAACAATTAGGAATAAAGGTTATCCTCTGAGACATCAGGAGATAACAACAGGCTTTTTGTATTTTTGGTGCTGCTGTCTCTAGAAGTTGTAAAGGGCTAATATAGCCTAAAAAGGTGTGTGATGTGCAGGAGTGGGGTAGGGTGTAACTAATACGGGCTTAGGTAAGCAGCGGCCATGCATCACTAATGAGACACTCAGCCAAAGGCTTGCCAGCAAGCTCGGAAGCTTCAGATGCTGTATGTAGTTAGAAAGACTGGAATTTCTTTTTGAATTACTTTATTACAAAGTTATATTTATAAGAATTTGAGCACTCTACACATACGCATACTTCTAAGATGCCATCATAGTAAAGACCAACAATTTGGTTGCATTTCAGGAGAAAGGCTCCACTGAAATGAACATTGTGAGGAAACTCAATTTAATGATACCTCGGAGTCTATTCTTGCTTCATATACTGTTTTCATTACAAGGTAAGAACTTATATGAAATTTTTACCTTATTTTATTGTGCTTTAGTCTCTCCTGCAACTGATAGGAACAGCACTTTGGAGTCATTTGAATGGATATATACCAAATGACACCCAGACCACCTTTTTGAAAATTCTTAGTAATGTAGATAATTTGGGACTTTGGTTTTAATTTTTTGAGTCTTTTCTTCAAATATTAAAATTAGGCTTTTATCACGATAGGCAACTATACTGGAGGAAATTCTGATTCTAATTTTTTCTTTTCTAAAAGATGATTTAAAATAGTTTTCTGTATAACTTAAACATTTGAATTTTATAATAAATTGAGTACTTAAACTTTCTTCATGTCATCAACCCAAAGAATGGTAAAAAGTTGTTTGTAAGAAGGACTTTATCATTTAGGGCCATGAATTATTTTCAATTATTTTTATGGCAATTCTATTTCTAAGTTAATGTTTATAAAATATTCTCATGAGGAAAGCATTTACTTACATTTACTTGGTAGATTTTAATCCCTGAAAAGAGCTGTATATTTTGGAGCTTGTAGGGGAAGTGGGAGAAATTACTGAAATGTAAGACTAGCAAGGTCATGGACCCTATCTTCCAATCCTTGTAGTGATTGAAATTCCAAGGAGAAAATGCTCTCAATGCTGGAGGGGACTTTCAAGATGCACTTGTCCAATACCATCATTTTTTTTGATGTGTTTGCTAGCTTGCTTAAGCTTGGCATTTACTAAGTGGTAGGACCAAGACTAAAACTTGGATCTCTGACTCTAATCCTTCCACTGTATTATGTCTCTATGAATCTAGGTACGCTGTTCCTTCTATCCAGATTAACAGTCCCACTAATGTCTCACAGGGAATTGGCTGCTCAAAATCCACTAGAAAATGCAAACTAACTCACAGCAAAACTCAGTCTAAGTTTTAGAATTTAGGTTAAAATGATCTGTTTAATAACCAGAACATGGGACCAAGATATTTGGATAATTTTTTTCCCATTCTTATCTGTGTATATTTATCTCTGGCAGGATATATTTGTGCATCATCCATCTTGACGAAAGTATCAAAGTGAGTATTTCTTGTTCTTTCTGTCCTCTAAAACATAAGGTTAATGGGAATGAGCATAGCTCAGCAGATAAATGTATCTGCTTTTGAAAAAAATAAATTAGATATTTTACAAAGTAAGGGCATGAGATGTGTTCTTTAAAAACAGTTCCACAAATTAAAAATTATCAGCCATTCATTTCCCTATTTATGAAGAAAATTCTCTTTTCATTTTAATTATAAGATGAGTTCTTAGAGGTGTCCAATGACTATAGCTACTAAGGAAATATTACTTTCACTTCAGTGATTTATAAAGAGGTTATGTTGGGTAATTTCCCCTTTTATGCTGTTATTATTAACATACATTGTTGATTTTAAATGTGCTATATCTTAACATAGAATAAAGCAATATTTAATGATAAAAACAATAAAATTGTTCTAGCACTAATTAATGAAAATCATTTTCGGACTAAACCGATCTGCTTAATGAAAAGCAGAATTCTATTCATCATTTGATTTTGATAGGTCACAATTTGATGTGCTTATTCACATTAACATTAATCTGTGCTTTATGACATGGAAAGGGAGAGAAGTATTATGTTTGGAAAAAGTGAATGTGCTCTTGGCGAATACTTACCTCACCAGTTTTATGAAGTCATGTGGAGAAAATATTGTGTGTGTCGCTGCCACAAAATATTACATGATTTTGTTTATTTCTCGATCTTGCAATTCCTTCCTAAAATTCAGTTCACATCAGAGATTGGAGAGATCCGGGGACACTCTTGAGTTTTGTAAAATGAGACAGCACCACCACCCAAATCTAACCCCTCCAAGAGGGGAGGGGGACCTTTTAAATGTTAAACCAAGAAAGACCTCTTTGATAAAGGGATGGAAATCAGGAGGAAAACATCAGCTCTCTCCTGGGAAAGGCTTGCTCACGTTGCCTAGGGGCCTTTGACTATACAAGTTCTTTTTGTTTTCTTCCAGAAACGGGTTTAATGAAAATCGACAGAAAAGAGCTCTTTTAGCAGCACAGGTAGGTTATGCATCCGATGGAGAGAGACAGAGAAATAATCCACTCTGCTTTGGGACTCTGCTGTCACTTCAACAATGAGACCTTTGTGAAGGGGAATAAAATGCTAAAAACAAGACAGGACAGAGAAGAGGCAGAGTAACTTCTCTACTGCTTTTCTGCAACCCTCAAATTCATGCTTAGTTCACATTGACCTGTTCGCTCAAGTGTTTTTTTGCTGTTCACCTCAGTTACCTACCGATAGGCTCACAGCATGTGTGGGAGATATAATCTCATCTACTTGCCAGAAATTTTTAATTGGTTTAAAAATGAAGCGTGTGATCAGAGCAATGACAGTCGAACAAACACAAGTAAGCAGGGGCAGAGAAAGGTATACATGTTGCAAAAGGGCATCAGAGGTGACCTGGTGTCCTGACAGACAGCTTCATAGTGTCTGACAAATCGCAATGACAGACACTTCTGGAGAGGTAACCTTTATTTTTGGAGAGACGTGTAGCACTGAATCTGAGAAGGCCCTTTTGCCCAGGTCCCCTTTATATAAGGGATGTTGGATAACATAATTGCAATATTTTTTAAACTCTGATTGGAATGTCCAAAGAGGTGGGTTAAAAAAATATTTCTCTGTAAAAGATAGTTGGGAAAATAGAGCATCCTAACTTAAAGGGATGGATGGGAAAGTAATGTGATTTGGGTATTTATATAGCAAACGGCTTATGTATTCAAGGAGGCCTTTGTCAAATCCTGAATTGCAATCAATTCTGCTAGTATTTTCTGGTAAATGCCTGAATTTTTATATTTTTTTGGTGTTAAAGAGAACTGAAGATGGATTTGACAATTTAGAGGACAGAACTAATTTATTCATATTCAAAATAGAAAACTTTTTTTTTTGGTACTTAAACGGACAAAAGATTGGAATGGAAACACTTTTTTTTTTTCCTTAAAAAGAGTGTTTTGTGTACTTAAGTACTTATGTATCATGTGAAGTGGTTAAAATGGCTTTTCTCTGAGAAATTTAACTACGTTTGTCAGTTGACCATGTTAACCACAAAAAGACATCAGCATGATTCATTAAAAAATCCAATTTTGAAAAAACTGCATTTTGATGAACCCACCAGTGTCAAAAATCTGTGAAATACACCCCAAAGTTGTCACATAAAGTGACCTCTGGATGGGGTTATACTGTTGTCCATTTAGATATTTCTAGAGTGTGTCTAATTTACCCCAAAGGAGTTACCTTTGGTTAGTAAGTGAGGAACACACTTACCTTGTCCTGACTTCGCTTTTAGAGAGAATGAAGAGCAGCCATCTATACCTACTCTTCTGTGTCCTGCAGCGAGAGAACATGCATCAACATTATGTAACATCTGAACAGGTGTTAAAAGAAGAAACGCTGAGGGCGCCTGGGTGGCTCAGTTGGTTAAGCGACTGCCTTCGGCTCAGGTCATGATCCTGGAGTCCCGGGATCGAGTCCCGCATTGGGCTCCCTGCTCAGCGGGGACTCTGCTTCTCCCTCTGACTCTCCCGCCTCTCATGCTGTTTCTCTATCATTATCTCTCTCAATAAATAAATAAAAATCTTAAAAAAAAAAAAGAAGTAACCCATTAAAAAAAAAGAAGTAGAAACGCTGAAAAAGAAGGACAGTGAGGTCATAATCACGCGTTGCACTGTTTAGGATTGAAATTTCATCTGTCGTAAGGCATTTCTTGTCCACTAACTCACAACTGATGCTCTAGGAATATGGAGCATTGATGGGTAGATTATCTATGCAAGTAAGGATTCAGAAATATGTTGGCAATGAGATGAACAATGAGCCAGGAGGGGGGGAGACACGGACTCCTGTCAGTGGTGTATTTGTGTGCCACAGTGATTTCTCATCTAAAGACGGTTTCTCTGTGCTTCTCACCATCCTGTGGAGATGTTATCAGCAAGGAGGAAGAATTGGCTGTCATCTTTTATTGGTTATGTGAATGTATGCACCCGCTGCCTGGAATTCTTTTGCATTTGCGTTACATTTCAAAATTTGTCTCCTGAAAGCAGGTGCTGAGACAGACTTAGGTGCAGCCAATTTATTTGGGGGAAGTGCACAAGGGGGGAAGAGAGAAAAGTGAGATCAGGAGGGGAGTGAATCTTATAGAGTATGTTAAGGAAGGGCTTCTGGGGCTCAGGCTTGGTGGGGGCCCCCTGAGGAGTCATGTAGAATGAGTTGTAGAACTGTTTCTCCAAGGGATGGGGGGAAGTTGGGGTACTTATCTACGGATTCCTGTCTCTCATTGGTTGAGGGTCACCTCTGGGGGGCCTTCTAGCCCCACGAAGTCATTTTCTGTGGTTTCTCCTGCTTGGATTCTGCACTGAGGCAGAGACAGAAAAAAGCCAGTACGTGAAGTTGAAGGGTCTTGA
Source organism: Leptonychotes weddellii (assembly GCF_054177405.1). NCBI lineage: Eukaryota > Metazoa > Chordata > Mammalia > Carnivora > Phocidae > Leptonychotes > Leptonychotes weddellii. The sequence goes on from NC_138373.1 coordinate 125,177,741, forward strand.
TGTGCACAGAAACCCAGATGCAGGTGGGCTGAGAGGATGTAGAGGGAGATTCAACAGAATCTTTTATAGTCATGGTTCTAAACAGGCTTGGCAGGCAGATCATTCCTATTTGAATAATGCCTAAATTCAGTTCAGTTGGTATTTGTTGGTGACATTCAAGAGACCATGCTAGAGACGTAAAATGAATAGTGGTGCTTATTGTCTAGATACTTAATGCCTCATGAAGGTAGGCAGGTAAAGAAGTCATTTCTGTGTAACTTGTTCATTGAATCTAAGACGCCATCAATTATTTGCCATTATTTATAGGACTCAAGAATAAAAGTGCTCCCAATTATAAATGTAAGATGCCGTTCTGAGTTCAGGTTGGTTAAAAAAGTAAAAGCTATGTATGGGCCTTGTCTTAGCATTGGTGAAATGTGGAATGATGCATGGAACATGTGGTCATTAGGATGCTGAGGTAACTAGGATGCTTCTGTGGCCAGAAGGCTGGTGTGTTGAGCACTTGTCATTTCCGTGGAGGTGTAGCCTGAGTTGAGTGAGAGGATATGGAGCTAAAAAATTTATATATTCTAGCCTTGGTCTATTCTTGTCTGATGTATTCAGTTTTTGCCCAATAATAAAAATAGGTAACATATTTACAACCCTTGTGCCTGGCTCTACTCTTGGGGCTTTACTTACCCCATTTCACTGAATACAATTCTACTTTTATTCCATTTTATAGACTGGGAAACTGAGGTTATGCAGGTTAAATAATTTGTTCAAGGTTATAAGCCTGTATGAAGCAGAGTTGAAGCCTCTATACAATTTTAATGAGCATCACAGATAATTCGCTGGAGCTGAAGTCAGATTTTGGTGCCCAGGAATATTGGTGGCTGTGCTAGAGGTAGGCAGTTGGAAATAAGATGGCTACAGACAGGATAAGATTTGCTGTTTTGGGGGAATCAAAGTCAGAGGCTGTTGTGTGTTTAACTTACTTTGAAGACAGAGGCGGAGGCAGAAAGGGGAGATCGAGCAGTGAGGATGAAACCTGGGAGGAATGAGAACAGGAAACAGTGAACCTGGAGGCATAGTGTTGAGCAAGGAGTGTTGAAGTTGAGAGAGAGTGTGGGAGTCCTCTTCTGTGACATGGGGCAGCTTTGGCTATTAAAAGAAAAAGTACTTCACTGGAAAATGCCAAAATAAAACTCTGTGTGTGGGAAGGAGACCAGGATCCATTGAGGTAGGACTTTGTACCTGAAGTCACATTCCCTATCACCCCTTTCTTCTTGTCCTTCACCCTTTCCAGTTTTTCTAACACCTGGTACTCAATTTGCAATTATGTGGCAGATTTTGGGAGTGTGTGTTCTTCTGACAAACATAGAAATGCTATTTGAAAGGACATTGCTTCAGACCATACCCTAAATAGTCACTGAGTTTGAATCAAAATCCTTAATTGATTAGGTTTAGTAATCCACAATTATTTGCTACTAAGCTATATTGACCTCCAGAAATCTTAAGGTTTATCAGGGTTGCTTAGATTAATATAAATCTCTTTATTGCTAATTCTTATGTGTGAGGCACTATGCTGGAATTTTTACATACATCATTTTAATTTATTTTCATAACTGCACGATTAAGTAGATACCATCATTCCCATTTTACAGACAAGAGAAAGAAGGCACTAAGGTTAGGAAATTTTGTTGTTATTGTTTAAGAGGTTAGGAAACAAAAAAAAAAAAAAAAGAGAGGTTAGGAAACTTGCCTAAGAGTATGGACTGGAAGAATCAGGACTCTCATCCAGGTCTGTCCGATTCCATAATTCATACTCTTAACCATTACCCTAAAGATGTGGGGAGTCTATAAAAAGATATATTTGAATGTTCTATGAACTTCAAAGTGGTCAGTTCTTTGGAGGCTGAAGGGGACACACTCACACTGCGGCAGCAGAAGCTTCCGTGGATGATATCCTCACAGATGCCTCCACAGGCAACGTGGACGTCCCTGTCTGTTGGTCCATCAGCCCCATGCATTTTCTCTGAAATGCATGGAAATAGAGTAGAGCTTCTTCTGTAGGCAAAGTAGTCAGTTAATGCAAAGATTAGACCCCACCCGATTAACATAAGAATAAAAAAAAAAGAACAATATGAAAAAAAAAAGATTAGACCCCACCCACGTTCTTTTTCAAGGAGGACAGAAAGGCAGGAGGAGAATGAGCTCAGAGAGGATAAAGACTCATCAAAGTCAGGTAAGAGGCAAAACCAAACCTTGAGGTCAAGTCCTCTAACCACAAAGGGCTCCTCTGGGAGCCACATTGAGATTGCCTCCAGAAGCCAATGAATTAGAGTCAGCACTTTATAATTTCTGTATCTGTAACAATTTCCCAGACTTCCTGATTTGCATGTGGGGCTTGAATTAAATAATTTAACTGTCTTGAATTCTTATTTCTGTCTTTCAAAGTTGGAAGCAACATCTCCAAGATATTTCTTCCATGAAGCTATTAACTGGGGTGAGAGCAAAATAAAAGGTCAGTGTCACACCTTCGTTTTTGTATTGGCTTTCTTAAAAGTCCCCTTTGAGGGATATATTGAATTAACTATTGCCATTTAATGCAAGGAGGAAACTGAGCCAGGGTGGTAATAATAGTAATAGTTAAGTTCACTTCTTGTATGGGGCGCCTGGGTGGCTCAGTTGGTTAAGCAACTGCCTTCGGCTCAGGTCATGATCCTGGAGTCCAGGGATCAAGTCCCACATCGGGCTCCCTGCTCAGCGGGGGGTCTGCTTCTCCCTCTGACCCGCTTCCCTCTCGTGCTCTCTGTTTCTCATTCTCTCTCTCAAATAAATAAATAAAATATTAAAAAAAAGTTCACTTCATGTAGAAATTTGAATTACATTTGGAAATAAGCAGCGTTGAACAATTAGATTAGGCTGATAACTACGTGATCAGGAAGAACTATCACTGGGTATCAGACAAGTTTTTTCTGAGTCATTAACTGGCTCCTTGATTCCTCAGCATCCTTATTTTTGCTTACCCATTTCCCATTTTCATTAAGCAGAATGCTGATGAGAGATTAAACTTTAATTCAAATTTTTCTTTTTACTTAAAATAACAGCAATTCTTGGCTAGTTTTGGCTTGATACTTGTTTTCAGGAGAATGAACAGAGCTATAAATAAATTTTTGAAGGAGATACATGTGTTTGTCTAGGTGTTTAGATATTTATTTATTTATTAGATATTTATTTATTATAAAAATGTAAGATTGTGATCTAAGATAAGATTTAAAGGGGAAAAAAACTGCATTTAAATTTGTGAAAAATGTAAGTTTTTACCTGTATTGATAATCAAAATTGAAACAGCTCATTTTTCCTCAGTTAAGATGTACTTAGAGAGCTGTAGGTCTTTAAATGTAGAGAGGTATTTTAGCTCAAAGGATCTTAAAGGACAATAGGGTTTTCTAATTCTCAACTTGGGCAGAATTGTGGTTAAATCATCGCAGTTAGTTAACTACCTCCCAGGACTTTAACATATTCCAGAGAGGTACTACTTTATGGTGACTCAGAGATGTGTTCTTATTCTCTTGATGTGTTACTTAAATTCTTCCTGCTTGAAATTTGCCAAGTGCTCCTTGTCCTCTCTCCTTATTAGAGGAAAAATTTTCACTGGGATTCATTTGCATTTTCAAAACTCACTCAGGAGCTCATAGTTTCTTGCTTCCTCTTTTCATTTTTTTTAAAAGATTTTATTTATTTATTTGAGACAGAGAGAATGAGAGACAGAGAGCATGAGAGGGAGGAGGGTCAGAGGGAGAAGCAGACTCCCTGCCAAGCAGGGAGCCCGATGCGGGACTCGATCCCGGGACTCCAGGATCATGACCTGAGCCGAAGGCAGTCGCTTAACCAACTGAGCCACCCAGGCGCCCCTTCCTCTTTTCAACAGAATCTTTTGGGACAATGTTTCTTTCCACAAAAAAGAATATTTTTGGTGATGACCAGCCATGACTTTGGTTTAGACCCCATTAAAATTAAGTATGGGTCAGAAAGAATGTATTATTTGTAACTGAGCCTGAAGATTAATTAATACACATAGTTCGAATGAAATGTTTAATTCTTCTCTTCAAAAATGAGAGTTTCCTTTTGGGTTTTTGTATACTTTGGCTGATTCCTCGAGCTAATGATGGACACTATTCTTTAATACAACACTCATTCCTGGAGTTGGAACCCTCTGGACGTGCAGCTGGGGCCAAACTCCATCAATGGAATCTTCTGCAGCTTGTGCATTTCTGGTTCTCATCATCTGGGACAGGGATTCCTTACATGGGAACTTGACCTTTCAATTGCTTGAAGGAAGCTAACCTTTGCTCTCAGGGTAGTTTGAGATGTGAAAGCCTGTCTTTCTTGTTTCACAGCACACATAATGAAATAAACTAGATAGAGACTTGACAGGCTTAATTCTTTAGCTCATCAAGGCAAGAAGCCCAGGGTTCTATTTGAATTAATAATGGTTACAGTTAGTCCAAGCTAAATCTTGACATATTATGTTTATAAGAACTGATGCATGCCAGAAGATAACTTATCTTTTTTGTCCTTCAGGTTCTTGTCCTCATGAATGCCTTAACGGAGCTTTCTGTTCTAAGACCGGTACATGTGACTGTCAAATATTTCAGGCACTTGGGACACGGTGCCAGATTGGTAAGTTTCAGGGATACTTGAGAGAAATTATAAGTCAAGGAGAACTTTAAGGTGTAATTGGCTATATCAGTGTTCATGCACTGGGAGTTGGGGCAATCATATTGTGTATTAACTCGAGTGTCCGTAATTCATTCCTACAATTTAGAAACAATGTAAAAGAAAATGTAAATGTCCACTTTCCCTTCTCACTGATCTCACTGAACCTTGCCAGAAACAGGGCATAATTTCTTTGATTCTACTAAATCTTATCCTATTTCTTTTCAGTGCCAAACATGGGCCATGGCAGAGATGGGATTTGCAAAACATGGGGACAGTACCACTTTGAAACTTTTGATGGCATTTACTATTATTTCCCAGGAAACTGTTCTTACATTTTTGCAAAGGACTGTGGTAATTTGGAGCCTCGGTACACTGTATGGGTAGGTGATCCTAGGGCATAATTAACGTAAAGATTTTTTTTTCTCCTGGCAAAGTCTGTATTTTTAAAGGACTGGATAAATGATGGAAAATATATAATAATCATAGCACGAATACTTGGGGCTCTGACTAGGGAAGAAGGATTGGTTCTTAATGGGATGGACCCAGTTTGTAGCTAAATTGAGTCTATTCTATTGAGATGGAGCTTTGGACTGGGAGAAGAAGGATTTGGATCCATGTGGGAGAGAGTTACAGACAATGCAGAATGTCTGTATCACAGATGTCATAATATCAACTCCAGTTGATATCCCCATTCTTCAGATTTTATTTGAATATTTTGAAGAGGGAGCGGGTTTGGGTGCTAACCAAATTGCACATACACATTTCCTTCCTGACACTACCGTTGTGATGTACCCCCAGATTAATTTTTTTTGAAGGCACCCCTTAGTGTGAATCAGAGGCTGGCATTCAGGAAATGGATCACAGAAGCAAGGCCTGAGGACGTAGAGACAGGCAGCTACTTACTAGGTCGGTTCATACTATATAATTGAGCTCAGACAGTTAGTGTTTAACTGAATTCTTGATTTGGAAGAATTCCTAAGAGACAGCTCAGAATGCAAGCTGCAGAGTGGCTCTACTTGAAATAAAAAAAGTCAGGGACCTCTTTCCCTGCCTCACTCTCTTCCCCTGACTTTCTAGCTATCTCCAAGCAGAGTCAGGAAACGGCTGTGCTATCCTGTTCAAAAACTAGAACTCTCCATAGGCATCATTTCTTTGAACCTCTGTTTTCTTTTCCCCTTCTAACTTAAATTGGAGTTGCCTAAATTCTCCTCTCCTAGGTGGTGCAAATCTTAAAAAGTAGGCCTTGAAGCTTTTTAAGGGCATCAAAAGTCTTGTGACCCAGAAAGGAAATGAGGTCTATTGAAAGTTAACTTGTGGAGCATAAGAATAAAAAATCCTCTGTCTCTTTAAATAGGGAAGTTAGTGGCATGCATCTTCAGTATTTACAGGGCTCCTGTTTTCAGTGCCTTATTGTCTGTTATTCCTCTACTCTCTCACTGGGTTTATCACTCAAACACCTTCTGACTCCCTCATTGAAATGTTCTTGTCCAGGGTCTCACCCTTCTGAAGAATAAAGTGTCAACTAGATAATCTATCCTTTGATAATAGCACACAATGCTGAACTGTGCTCCCGGAGCTAATTTTGTTTCTCCTTGGCTCTGTTTTGGCTGGTGGAATTTTCTTTCTAGGCAACAAATCCATTTGCTTTAAATGTCATCTTGCCCCTGATTATAGAAGTAGTTCACTTTTCTTGTAGAAAATTTGAAAATTTCGGAGAAGTCTATAAAAATAGTGTTAGAACTAATGTGATACTGACTGCAGTCGATGGACCTTTGGGCTCTCTCCATCCTTTGGCTATTGTTGATAATGCTGCTGTAAACATCAGGGGGCATGTGTCCCTTCAAATCTGTATGTTTGTATCCTTTGGGTAAATACCTAGTAGTGCAATTGCTGGGTCATAGGGTAGCTCTATTTTTAACTTTTTGAGGACCTTCCATACTGTTTTCCAGAATATTACTCAGTCATCAAAAAGAATGAAATCTTGCCATTTGCAATGACATGGGTAGAGCTAGAGAGTATAATGCTAAGCAAAGTAAGTCAGTCAAAGACAAATACCACATGATTTCACTCATATGTGGAATTTGAGAAACAAACAGATGAACATATGGGAAGGTGAATAAAGAGAAAGGGAAGCAAACCATAATAGACTCTTAAGGTTAGAGAACAAACTGAGGGTTGATGGAGGGTGGTGGGGGATGGGCTAGATGGGTGATGGCTATGAAGGTGGGCACTTGTCATGATGAGCACTGGGTGTGGTGTGAAAGTGATGAATCACTAAATTCTACTCCTGAAACCAATATTACCATATATGTTAACTAACTAGAATTTAAATAAAAATTTAAAAAAAAGAGTTACCACTGCTAATGGCTTCACATATTTTCCTTCTACTCTTTTTTTTCCTCTGAATTTTAAACACATTTATAATTTTGAAATCATACTGTGTATAATTTTCTATCTTAGATTTTCATTTGGTAATTATGTCAAGAACTATCTTCCATGACAAATATTCTTGAAAAACCGAAATTTTGTTAGCTGTATCTGTTCCAGTTTATGGGATATTCAAATTATTTACTTATGCCCTGTTTTAGAAATTTAGATTTTAAAAAATATTTTCAGTTTTTTAATAGACACGTTGATCAACGTCTTTATGCATATATCCTTTTTATATGCCTGATCATTTTCTTTTTCTTTTTAAATTTAATTTTACTTTTATAAAAATAATACATGTACATAGTTTAAAAACTTCATCTAAGGCATCTGAAGCAAAAATGTAGCCCCTGCTTGCCTTCACTCCCCAGCCTAGCTACAATCTGGCTCCCCAAAAGTAATTACTTCAGCTCTTTAAGCTGTTTCTTCTGGCTTTTATATTACATGCCAAAATATGCTATTATTTCTTTATCTTTCAAAGTTAAGCCTTAATCATTTCCTGCTATGGAAGATGGAATCATCTTTGTTATATCACTTTTCCTGCCCCTAACACACACACACACACACACACACACACAAACACACACACTTTCCTTCCCTCCTCTTTACAGGGTTGTATCACCATCTTAGGTTAAATTATATGTGGTTTATTATTGTCATTTACATATTATATATATATATGAATTCATATAAATATTATTAAGAGCTGAGCCCAATAGTTTATTATGATTTTATTTCTCTTCTTTGTGCATTTGTATAGAGTTAACAATTATCCCATTTTTTGTTTATGACATTTTCTATACTCCAATCACTGATTGATTTTTTTTTCTTCAAACTCTCTAGCTCCATAAATTTCTTCTCAATATGGTCAGATATTTATACTTTCTTTACTTTTTAAATCTTTGAAATTAATTTTGGAATAAAGTAAGAGAATCTAACATTCTTCTCCTTCCTTCTCTTCTTGTTTTCTTTATTCTCTCTTTCTTTCTTTCTCTTTTTCTTTCTTTCTTCCTTTCTTTCCTTCCTTCCTTTCTTTCTTTCCTTCCCTCCTTCCTTTCTTTCTTTCCTTCCCTCCTTTCTTTCTTTCTTTTTCTTTCTTTCTTTCCTTCCTTCCTTCCTTCCTTTCTTTCCAGTAAACTAATTCTCCCATCAAGTTTTGAGAAGTAATCTTTGTCTTCCCTAAAATATTATTTTATTTTCAGAGCAATTTTATTTTTAGAGAGGGTATTAGTCCCTTTTGCAAACTTTAAGTATTGCATTGTGTAGAGCTCCATTTCATGAGTCTTTAACATGACATGGACATGAAAACTACAAATGTGTTTCTTTGTGGTGCTCTACTGTCTTCCTGTCAGAACTGATTTTTTTCCAGTACATACCATGTATCTTTAGAATAAGTCAGTCAGAGAAAGACAAATGATTTCACTCATATGTGGAATTTAAGAGACAAAACAGATGAACATATGGGAAGGGAAAGAAAAATAAGATAAAGACAGAGAGGGAGGCAAACCATAAGAGACTCTTAACCATAGGGAACAAACAGGGTTACTGGAAGGGACGTAGGTGGAGGGATGGAGTAATTGGGTGATGGGCATTAAGGAGGGCACTTGAAGTCATGAACACTGGGTGTTGTATGCAACTGATGAATCACTAAATTCCACCCCTGAAACGAATAATACACTATATGTGAACTAACTTGAATTTAAATAAAATCTTGAAAGAAAAAAAAAAAAAGAATGTTGACACTCAACATGTAAAGATTCAGCTCATTTAAAAAATATGCTGAATTAATTTATACTTTATAAAGTTAATTTTGTTGTCCAATTTCTCTGTTAAATCTTTTTTTTTTTTCTCTTGAAAATCCTAAATGTAGTTGCTATTTTGTAAAGTGTCATAGGTCTAACAGTGCTGTAGAACTGTAGATGGGCATTGTGACTTTGGTAAATCAAATGAAGGCCTACATATCTGTTGTTGGTTCCTACACTTTCTTTTTTTTTCCCCCCTTCAAGGTTCATAATAGCCCTAAGTGCCGTGGTTCAGTGTATTCCTGTTACCGATCAATCAGCTTGTTCTTTTCAGACCAGGAGGAAATTCGAATTTATGGGCATGAAATAAAAAAGGATGGAATCAGGTAAGATATGATCAATGATATAATGAAAATAACACCATGGATTGATAGAATTTCCAAACATCTCATGCTTGGAATTGAATTATGGGGAATAGGAAGAAAGGATTTCTTTCAAACAAGAACCTTAAAGTTATATCATACAGACATTAAAACTTCAGCAAGCTCTGAGGCCAGTCAGGTGACCAGAATCTAACCAGTTTAACCTCCCTAATGTTTATGCGGGATACACTTAGGTTTGCACAGGTACAGATGAGATTATCATGTTTTCTCTAACAGAGATTCAGGAGAAATTTTCATAGTTCAATTCTTCAATTATACTTGCCCTCTTTCTTAAATCTTTTCTCCTTCCTTCCTCCCTTCCTTCCTTCTTTTCTTCCTTCCTTCCTTCCTTCCTTCCTCTTTCTCCCTCCCTCCCTTTCTCCCTCCCTCCCTTTCTCCCTCCCTCCCTTCCTTCCTCTCTCTCTCTTCCTCCCTCCCTGTTCCCTCCCTCCCTCTCTTTCTCCCTCCCTCCTTTCCTTCCTTCCTTCCTTCCTTCCTTCCTTCCTTCCTTCACAGTAACTTAAAATAAAACTAAACCTTTGGAAGTCTTTTCAAATGTGTATGGATGAGGTTTAAGTGTCACTTGAGACTTTCCGTTAGTGTTCTGACAAAGACTCAGAGCCAATAAATAACTGGACTTCTTGAATAGATCAGAGAGAGGCCCAGCTTTGCCTTCCTAGCTACCAAGAATAAGACCTGAGAGTTTTGGGGAAGGGGATGTTTATTAGTTTGAAGAAGGGTTTTATATATGTAAAGCAGGAATACTGTGGAATAATCCAGCTTCTAATCTAAATAATTATAGAATTACTCAATTTTAAATATTTCTTGGCTGAATTATGCCAGAAAAAGTAAAATGTGGGATGGAAAAATTCTATCATTTAGAATTCATTTAAACCCTGGGGATTCTTTCCAGCAGAATGGCCTTACCAACCTCTGTACTTTTTTCTCAGTTTAGATTCCTCAAGGGGCAGAAGGCAATAGCATAAAGGGTTTGGGATGAAGCACCAGGGAGCCAGGCACTGACGTAGGCTTTGTCACAGTCAGGGGACCGCAAGCAATCCCTCACCTCTCTTAGCCTTATTTTCTTGATCATTTGGGTTCTGTACTTCTCATTTTCTTAGAAAAGAAAGCTGAGCCTTTTGAATGGGAAGATAATACAATTGCATATGTATTTCTTGGAGCTGAATTTAAATAGTAATTTAGAATACCTTATATGGGTTTTGGGGTAACATAATGGGCTCCTTAAAAAATTATTATGTTTTATAAAACAAAAATGCCATTCAAGTAGATTCTTAGGAATGCTAATTCTTTGTTCAATCTCAGAGAAAATATTTCTTTGAGGATTTCCATTTGTATGATAGATTCCATTTAGGTATGATTTGTATGATGGAAAGAGGATGGTTTTCTTATTATTCCGCTAGTTTGTTTATAATAATGCTGCACCCGGCCCAGGGCCTAACTCAAAGCAGGTGTTAGAGAAGTATTTACCAAAATCAAATCAAATCAAATGTGCAAGGCTCTGCAAATTTCACCTTACCTCTCTGGACTTTGGTTCTTTCACCTGTGAAATGAAGGGTTTTGGTACATATGAACCCATGAATAATTTTCAGCATTAATTTGTACATTCATTTTAGTTTGCATTGTGAATGTTTCCTGACTAGGTTGTGTGGAGTTTTTCTTAAATTTATGGGAGACAATCTAATGTTTACTATTATCCCCCATCTCTACTAGCATCTTTTTATGTTATACACAGCTGGATAATCACAGTTAGGCATCTTTTATTTTCAAAAATTATATGTTTCATCAAATTTGCGTGAAAGAATCAAATGACAAATGACCAAACCAAAAAATATCCACAGCAGAACAACTGTATCTCCATACACTTAACATCCTGTAGCTAAGAAATATCTTTATAAAACATGATTTACTTTTTTTCAAGTATAGCTTTTATAAACTTGCAAATTTAAACAATATTACTCATATTGACTTTTACTGTGAATGTAATAGGGAATTTCTTATGCTTATAATTTTTAATAAGAATAGATTATGGTAGTAGTTAACTAGAGTCATATTTATCCTCTAGTGTAAAGTTTAGTTATTTTCCTATTCTTTTAACTAATTCTCCATAAAAATGATCTGCAACCAGCTCTGTACAAGTGGTTGCAGATATTTTGAATTATTTCTTTGGGGACTATCACTTTGTTAATGAGTATGTTTGATTTTATAGTTTTTGTTCCTTGGAGCATGCTCTTTCTGGAAAGGAACTCACTAATTTGAAGTTTCTGAGAGAAATGTATGAATATACCAACTAACCTCCCTCCTCACTTATAGTTTATAAGTTTCATTTAGCATGGCTATTTTAGTAAAAATGATTTTTTCCTTCTGTCTTCTTAATTATTAGCACCTGGTCTTTTCTGTAATTTTCGTGGATGAAAGGACACCAGTGATTTTTCAAAAGACATTGGGTCAGGAGTTTAAATATTCAGTGTGACTCTTATTTAAATAGGCTTAATTTTATCCAATTTAAAACGTATGAATATAACCCCTATGTAATACTGTAAGACAAAGTATTTAATATTCCTAATAATGTACTTTGCAGCATTAAAAATGTAAATTCTAATTAATCATGCCCAGACATTTTTCTTTTGGAAAACAATGACTTCTACTAAGGTGACATTTTGGGGATAGGAGCTCCTATTTCCTTACAGCCAAGTTTAAAACAAAATTAAACAAAATCAGAACTCAGTGTGTTTACATATTTTCACCATTGTTTCTCCTTACTTCAAAATTGTTGACCAGCATTTTTAGATTATCTTGTATTCTCTAGATAAAAATAAATACATTTAAGCTCTCATTGTTCTAAATAGACAAGGTTATTTTCCAGATTTATAAAATCACTGATATTTAGCAGAAATGTATTTTTTGTTGGTTGAGAGAAGCATCCAGTTATATGTAGAAAATCTTTACCAGTGGGGGAAACAGGTACCATTTTTGCTTGTCTTTTTATTTCAATATTAAATTTTTCCAAAATGTTGAGGTTTCCTCTAAGATGGTTGCTTGGGAAATCTAGCTGCATAGTTTATTCAATAATTTTGAATAATAATGATCTTTTATTTAATTCTCAGTCACCAAGAAAGAAATTGATCATCTGTAATGAATTCTTCATCATAATTCTTAAATTGCCTTTGTTTTATTTTTCAAGTTTAACATTGCCTCAGACTATTGGGCAGGTTTTCATCGAGAAACTAGCTGACTATATTTTGGTGAAAACAACCTTTGGCTTTTCATTGGCTTGGGATGGAGTATCTGGAATTTACCTCAAACTGTCTCAAGAGCATAAAGGGAAATCGTGTGGTTTATGTGGAAACTACAATGGCATTCAATCTGATGATTTCATTATTCAGCAAGGTGAGTGTAGTGGAAGAAACGTGTGGTACTTCTGAGGTCTTCTTCCTTCACTGATCAGGCTATTTGTATCCAGAAGGGTATAACTTCCTCTAGGTTGGGGAAAATTGGTGCTATCACTTGCCTGCTATAGTGATTTTAAGTGAAGATTGAATAGAAGCAGGTTTGTGTCATTCGGAAAAGCCATAAGCTAGTTTACATTTACTAAATTAAGATACAAGTCTTACTCATGTAACAAATATTAAATGAGCATTGACTTTATGTTAGACCCAGTTGTAGGAGCTTGGGATACATCAGTGAACAAAACAAAGACTCCTCCCTTGTCTGGGCTTATATTTTAGTGATTCAAACCCATTTGAGACAAATTTATATACTTTTAGACAAAAGATATTTTGCATCCAGTCTTTATAGGGATGGATTTATTGACTACCAAATAATGGTTTTGTAAAGATAATAATGTGAACAGAACTTATAAAAGTTAAATAAGAACTTGGAAAGGTTTTTTTTTTATCATGTATAATGATGTACATATCATCATTTATCTACTTATACTAAGTCATGAAACTAATCTCAGTGAGCCGTTAAAAATGGGTTCTGTTTCAGTTGAGATACTAGTGTGCAGTGGAAACAGAATAAGACAATCTTAGGACACAGTTATGATTTAGGTCCACACTTAAAGGTGCAATAAAGAAGAATACTGTTCTTAATACCAGCACACTAGACTGTGAATCTTGCTCCAACGCTTACATGTTGTATAACTTAAGGCAACTCATTGAATCTCTCTGATGCTCAGTTATTTTCAGCTGTAAAATAGAGATATAATCTGAGTTCAGTGTTGTCAGTAATAATAATAATATACCTCGATACTATTTATAATAACAGTTAATATGGGCATGTAGCTATATTATTCCCAACCCTGACACCATCCTGTAAGGTGGCTGGCATTTTCTTAATTGTACAATGAGGACACAAGGGGATGTGCCCAATGCAACACAGCTTGTAAATGGTATTGTCAGGGTCGGGTTATAAATCTGACTGACTTCCAATCCCATGCTTCGATAAATGTGTGAGAAACTGACTTTTAATCTGGAAACTGACTTTTAAACTGTAAAAGTGCTATGTCATACTTTTGTTTTATAGTATAAAATTCAGAGAGAAGTGTCACCCCTTTGTTGTGTTTTAAGAGACAGTGAAAGTCCTACTTAGAGTCTAGGTTTTGGAGTCAGATTGTGGGGTTCAAATTCTGCTTTGCCCCATATTAAACTTCCTAAATTTAATGACATAATAATAGCATGGAGTTGCAAGGATTAAATGAGATAATCCATGTAAATATTTAATCCAGTGCCTGGTACATAGCTAATACTGAATATGTTTTAGCTAATTTATAATCATCTCCAAGTGTTCTCAATAAGCCTAGAACGGAGCTAATAAGAAAACATTTGATTAAAGACATTCCTTTAAAAGGCCCTTGTTAAAATGCAAACATTTTACCCAAGATGGATAATGCATCGTCAGAATTAGTTTACTAGCACTGAGAGTAAAGAACAGGGTTCCAAGCAGTCAGTTTTCCTCCTATGTACAAAAGAAGATAATAGTAATGACCCTGAGAGCTTCCTAGCCTTTGAGGATCAAATGAGAAAATGTAAGTGAAAGTGTTCAAAAAGTCTGTGAGCACCACACAGTTGTATAGTGTTGAGATCATAATGAACTAGTGTTTTCAGTTGGATATTTAGAATAAGAGGATTCACAAACTTGGAATCTTGAGACTGTTAGGAAGTAGGGTTTTAGACTCAGGCGGACCAATCAGATGGTCATTATTGATTTCTTTTTCTTGAGTATCAAAGCTTCATGAAGAAAATAATACTCAATTCAGTTCTCCGTGTTAGAGTTAGGAAAGACAACTGTGGGCAACTTCCCCTGGGGCATCTGGGGAACATGGTACAGAGGTGAGGATAGAACATAGCATCTGCTCTTGCTAGAGGCAGAGGGACTGAACTAAGGATTTGAGTTAAGGATCAGACAAACTTTAATAACCTGGAACATAAAATGGTGAGATAATTGGGCAGCATGCAGAAGAGTGTTAGCAGATTCTAGGTGGTAGAAGACCGGCAGGAGGCAAGGGGTCTGAATTATGGCTGAATTGGCAGAAGGCAAGAAGGACCCTGCGAAGTAGGTAGGAAGAACCTAAAGAGAAATTTCAGCTTTTTCATAGTTTTATTTGGTGCACAGTGTAAAGCAGAGTAATAATAATAATAATGAAAAAACAAACACAATAACTTAAAAGGATGTGACAAGAACCTGCCCTCTGATTTTCTCCCATTCTGTAATAATGCAAGAAAATGTCTACAGATGAGCTGTATTACCTTAGCTTTAACATGCCTAGTATTTTTTTGAAACTCAGCCTGTCCTTTGCTGATTAGATAAAACTTTAGAGGCACTGAGGTAGTTTGATTGAAAGCCATTGAATGCACAGTTTCTTAACAGTGATTAAAATTGTATTTCTTCCTGCATTTCTACTATTCTTCAAGGATGACTTCACAAAGAAATGAGGCTTTTCAGAATTTCTGTGGATATAGAAATATTTTAATTGATTGTCTCATTGAGATTCTGGTTCCATAATTCATGTTTACAGCTAGCTACACATCAAAATAGAAGCCCTGGTTTACTCTTGTTTTTCCCAACATAGTAATTAATAATGCCTTATTTTCACTCTTAGAAAGTGTTCCAATATGTATAAGAAATTACTTTACTTGTAGTGTATATTATATGAAACATTTTAAATTTAATTTCGCAGGCTTCCAGACAACTAATTGATAATGGATTTAAAGTCTCATATATAACCAACTTTTGTGACTCTTTTATTAATGTGATGTCATAAAAATAGCTAAGGATGTGGTTATAAGCTGGAATTAAAGTGAGCTCTAAGGGACTGTCCAGGTTGTTTAGTTACATTAAAATTTGTGTATAGATACTGAAATCAATGGGCCTTTGGATAATATTTTTAGTCCTACAGACTTTTCAAAAATGATGATGTTTTGAAATGAAATGTGACTATAAATTTACTTAAAAGTAACACTGGGGGCACCTGGGTGGCTCAGTCGGTTGAGCATTGGACTATTGGTTTCAGCTCAGGTCATGATCTCAGGGATCTAGTACAGCCTGGGGCCCTGTACTAAGTGGGGAGTCAGGTGGAGATTCTCTCTCCCTCTCCCTCTGCCCCTCCCCCCACTCATGCTCGTTCTCTTTCTCTCTCTCTTAAATAAATAAATAAATAAATAAATAAATAAATCAATAAATCTCTTTTTAAAAAAAGTATATTAGGCCAGGCCGATGCTTGGTTCATTGTGAACATTTCCAACAATATCAGAGATAATGAGGTGAGCCAGACAAACTTGAAAGCTTTAGGACTCTAATAATCTATTTAAATTTTGAAACCTCCCCTTTTATTCATTCATTTATTTAGCAAATGTATTTTGAGCACCTACTACATGCCAGATACTAAACTAGGAATAAGCAATAGGAGCAGCTTTGACAAACTGTTGCCCTGTATGTAGAAGACAAAAGAAATAGAAACAAACTAAAATATAATTTTTGTGATCAATAAGGCTATGAAAAAAATAATTTGGGAAAGATTAAGAGCAATAGAAGAGTATGTGTTTGGTCATATTCCAGATCATGTGACAAAGAAGACATGTCTGAGGAAGTCATATTAAACAGACACCTAGATGAAGTAAGGGAGAAAGCAGAGGGAAGATTGGAGGGAATTTTGAAGCACGGGGAGCAAGAGCAAGAGCAAGGTGGGGATGAGCTTGAGGGGAGAACAGTATAAGGCCACTGTGACTGGAGTAGACTGAGCAGGGATAAGAGTAGAAGGGGTGTCTGGGGGTGGTGCGTGAAGGAGGTGGGGAGTCAGGGGAGTGCAGGAGCCAGATTAAAAAGTCTTCCAGGCCACAGTAAAGTTTGGGATTGTACACTAAGAGAGTGAAGCATTCTTGGAGATGAACTCCCACAATCTCCCCAACAACTGGTATTAACGAGTAGGCATGTTCCTATCTTGAAGATGCTGAGAGAGAGTGGTCAAACATTTGGCTTGAGATTTCTTATTCTAATGGTGCAGAAGCTTGTCATCAGTGGTAGACTGCATAAATCTAAGTGGTGAGAAACCTAAAGCTCACATCTGACAGTTGTCTTAGATGAAACTTCAAGATGTTGCCTTGTTGGTTCTGCTATGTCTTTGAGATTTTAGATTCAAACTTTGTCTGAATGTCGGGCAGGATTAATTTTCATATGAGGCCCTGAACCTGTTTTTGGCCCAGGTGCCAAAATGATTTAAACTTGATCTGAAGCAGAGAACCCAGAATGCTCACCACCAACCACCTGTCTGCCGCTGCCTGCATATTAGCTCCTGAATCTTGCCTCTGCATAATGCTGGGATAGACTCACGATTCTTTAACAACCGTCTTGAGCATGTTTAGAAACACTGTTGATCATATTCAGATGAAATAGATTCACTTCTTGGTCTTCTCTGGGTGTCTTTTCCAGTCTTTCATTGTTTGTGTGGCTGTTTTCTGAAATCTCCACAAAAGATGTTTTTTTATTGTTGTGTACCTCAAAAATGGAACCATGGTTTTAGCAAGGTTCTGACTAACGTCAAATATAATGAGAGGGCTGTCAGAAAAATTTCATACCAAACTTTTACTTATGTTTCTTGGTTTTAGGTGTATTTTCTCCTCTCTACAACACACTTAGGCTAATGAGTGCTTTACGGCGTATACGTTGTACCATTCACTTTCAATCCTTCCTCAGGTTGCTTCAATGATGTTTGCTTTTTCCCTTCAATGATTGGAACTTTTATTTGGTACTTACACTTTGTTCAATGTATTGTTTTTATGCTAACGTAATGTTATATTCTAATATCACTGGCAATCGTTGGAATTATTAATGAACTATATTTATGTAAAGTGATGCTAATACACATATTTGTGTGTGTGTGTGTGTGTGTGAAATAGAGGACTATACAGAAGACATTGCCATGTTTGCAAATAGTTGGTCGGTGCAAATTCCAGATGACAGCAAATGTGTACCCACACTCTCAGATTTTCCAAATCCGTGCTCCAGTGGAATGCCAGCATTTGAGGTAAATTTGATGTGAAAAGTTTGGGCATGTTGGATATAATATACATATATTGTATTTGCATATTGAATATTAAGCACTTTTAGTGCAAACAGGACGTAATTAAACCCTGTAAAATTCAGGGAATGTAACTGCAACAAGAATAACTCAAAGATATTTCAGAAATTGTGAATGTAATGAGTTTCATGAGAGCAGTATTCATTGTGTAAATAGGTAGTTAGAAAAATGGTGGTTAAAACCTATAAGCATAAATTACCTTCCCTCTCCTGGTAAGAACGGAGGGTCCTGCCAATAGATCAGTAGAAAAAATGAGAGTACGCGTGTGTCATTAAATATGTTCTGCTGACTGCCATCCTCTTCCACACAGGCCATCTTCTTCAAGTGTCAGATTTTGTTGCAGTTCCCTTTTCTGAGCTGCCATGAGTATATTGATCCGTACTTGTATATTGCCAGCTGTGTTAATGATCTTTGCAAGTAAGTGAAATAATTAGTACTCGTAATTGAATTTTCTTTATCCAAAAAGAAGAGCAAACACCACTTCTGTAATGTAGCCCTCTCAGCAGTTCACAAAGTATAATGGAAGCGGAGAACATAAACCGTATTAACAGCTATTTAAAAGCTTGCTGGATAATATGTACGGACTAAATGCTTTATGCAAGAGCATGAAGAGAACACAGCAATTCCTAAGTATGGTTTGTACCACTGATCCCTTTTGGGAATTTAGAGATGTCAACAGATCCTTTCAAAACAATGTTTTGAAATGCACAAAATCAAACACACAAAGTTACAAAAGAAACGATTATTGAAATAGAGTTATCAAAATAGTAAAAGAAATGGATTTATGATATATGTGTTTTTTAATATGCCTTTCAAGTCGAACTATAACTACTATTGTTTGACACAATGATGAGTGTAAACAATATTTGGGATATTTGCAACAATTGTAATAAGAAATGAAAACATTAAAAATGAGGTATGAGATATCTTGTTGACAAGGTCATGGATATTGCTAAGAATATTGTGATGTGTTTTCTATATGAGTAATTTAAGAAAATGCTAAATGTCAGTTGGGGATTAGTGAAAATAAACATGTAATTTTCATCCCATCCAAGGTCACCCAACCCTTACATTTTCTCCCAGGTTAGGAACACCTAGACTAGATGGTTGTCTAGGGAACAAATTTAGTGAGACCATCGTATATGTTCATCAATGTGGAACTTACTATAGATTACCTATTATTGGAGTCTTTTCTACTATTTTTTTCAAAAATTTACCAAGAGTATTTGATTAACCGCCTTGAATGTTCAAGAATATCTCAAGAAATTTTAATAAATCTGCATATCTTAAAGCGACTTAAGAAGTGTAAATGATACATGGGAACTTTGTTGTAAAAGATTAGACTAATTTTTGAGTGAAACCACTTACATATGATCTTATAGCTTGTAGCTTGTTAAGAGGTTTAAGTTTATCAAAGGTAATAACAAAGAGAGAAAGTTGAGATAATATGAAATTATCTTCTTTATAACTATCCTACCTTAATTATTGGAGATTATTATAAAAATAGTGAATATAATGATATTTTTCAGATGTTAAAATAAACTTATTTGGGATTCTTGTTAATTTTGAGTAGAGTACAGTTATATATTTATATGTATAGTCTCTAAATGTTAAGGTTTTATGAACTAATGCAGGAGTGTTGAAAGAGCTCCCCATCTGCCTAAAATATTGGGGACTGACCTAACTTAATATTTTACAATATTCTGTTCCCTATTTGCTTTTATTTTTTACTTAAGCACTCTATTGTTACATCTCTGCCCTTTTACTCAGTCTCTTTTTTAAGGATCCCCATAGGTGGTCCATGGTTTTTAATTTAGCTATGTATATGGAATTAGAAATTGTTCTTATTCCATCACAACTCATTCTTTGGCCATTCTCCACTAGTCTTTTCACTTACCTTTGGCATATTATCATCTTTAGCGCCCACTTCTCAGGTCGACTGGATGAAATATTATTTGGCAGATCCGGGAAAGTCGTTTTCCATTTATTAGTTAGGATATTGTTTGGCTGCTACAGTTGCCAAAGTATCAGTGGCTTAAATTAAATTGAAGCTTTTATTTCTCGCATATAAAGTCCAAGCTTGTAAGTGGTCCTGGGATCATAACATGTGTCCGCTCCGTGAGCTTTCCAATGACACAG
Organism: Leptonychotes weddellii; assembly: GCF_054177405.1. Classification (NCBI taxonomy): domain Eukaryota; kingdom Metazoa; phylum Chordata; class Mammalia; order Carnivora; family Phocidae; genus Leptonychotes; species Leptonychotes weddellii. The sequence goes on from NC_138373.1 coordinate 125,197,771, forward strand.
CGGTGCTATTGCTATGTCATCACCAACCCCCACCCCGCAGCCACACCTTGATGCAAGAACAGATGGGAAATATTGTCTTTGGCTGGGCAGCCCTAAGCTCAGCAAGGTCTTGGGAGTTCTAATACTGATGAGAAGCAGGCTCTGGAGACAAGAGAGAGCCTCTGTTATACTCACTTCATCTGAAATTTCATCGTTGAGGAATTAACATTTTTGTCTTCCGAAATTATGATATTTGTAGGCTTTAGATTTTGCAATACAGTTGCTTTCTCCAAGGCAAATAAAAATAGCAGGATAGAGAAACACATTTTACTGGTTGAAATCAATCGGTATCTTAAGTGATATGTTTGAGGTGAAGAGGCCGGGTTTGGGGGCAGAGCAGGCATGCAATACCAAAAGAAGGGTGTTATAAATCAAGTGAGTGGGCCTTGATTAAATGGAAGTGAGAGGCTACCTTAGCCTCTTACTTGTCCAATATTTCAGCTAGGACTAGGCTTACTTACATCCCTTTTCCCCTCAAGGAGATTCTCTTCATTTCTTATATTATGGGATGGCACCACTAAGATCCTCTATCAGGAGAATAGAATTGTGAATCTGCTGAACACAAATTAATTTCCTGCTTGCATTATGCTAGTATTTTGAATTCGATTCAACACACATTTGCTTAGCAGCTATTCTGAGCTGAGCATTGTGCCACATCTTGGAGAAACAGAAACAGTTTAGACATGGACCCTGTCCTAGGAACGCACATTCTAATGGGGCAGAAACAGGTCTCCAGCAATGACACATGCTCTAAATGTGAGGTGCTGTGGCTGTGGAAGAGAGGATTGTTGGCTTTATCAGGGAATGCCCACCACAGCTCCACAAAGGAGATGACATTGGAGTTGGAATTGAAAGGATGATATAATACCAATCTTTGAATTTATGCCCTCCTGTTTCTGCTTTTATGAATGATAAACCTACCCTTAGTTTGTTCTCTATACTTAATAGTCTCTTATGGTTTGCCTCCATTTCTTTTTTTTTTTTTTCCTTCCTTCTGGAAGGGAGATGGGTAGGGAATGAGCTAAATGCGTGATGGGCATTAAGAAGGGCACTTGTTGGGATGAGCACTGAGTGTTATATGTAAGTGATGATATCCCAATTCCACTCCTGAAAACAATATTACACCATATCTTAACTAACTAGAATTTAAATAAAAATTTGAAACAAAAAATGATAAACCTAGCAGCAAGGAAATGCTTTTAACTTGCCATTCCAAAGTCAATTGATTTAAAAATAATTATTATTTAATGCTCATTTTCATTATTAAAGTTAATATCCAAAATGGAGCAAATAAGTTCATTTTCCCCTCAGTATATTGGAATAATAATTTATTTCTTGCCAAATTGTTGTGAATTTTCCTGTGATGCTGTATGTCAAGGGCCTGGCATGGAACCTAGAGTTAACATAGGTACTTAAGAATCAGGAAACAACAGATGTTGGCGAGGATGTGGAGAAAGGGGAACCCTCCTACACTGTTGGTGGGAATGAAGGCTGGTGCGGCCACTCTGGAAAACAGTATGGAGGTTCCTCAAAAAGTTGAAAATAGAGCTACCCTACGACCCAGCAATTGCACTACTGGGTATTTACCCCAAAGATACAAATGTA
>NC_138373.1:125199514-125259022 GCF_054177405.1 Leptonychotes weddellii
AAACCCCTGAAATCTTGCCATTTGCAATGACATGGATAAAACTAGAGGGTATTATGCTAAGCAAAATAAGTCAATCAGAGAAAGACATGTATCATATGATCTCACTGATATGAGGAATTCTTAATCTCAGGAAACAAACGGAGGGTTGCTGGAGTGGTGGGGGGTGAGAGGGATGGGGTGGCTGGGTGATAGACATTGGGGAGGGTATATGCTATGGTGAGCGCTGTGAATTGTGTAAGACTGATGAATCACAGACCTGTACCTCTGAAACAAATAATACATTATATGTTAAAAGAAGAAGAAGAGGAAGAACAAGAAGAAAGAAGAAGAAGAAGAAGAAGAAGAAGAAGAAGAAGAAGACGAAGACGAAGAAGAAGAAGAAGAAGATAGCAGGAGGGGAAGAATGAAGTGGGGGGAATCTGATGGGGAGATGAACCATGAGAGACTATGGACTCTGAGAAACAAACTGAGGGTTCTAGAGGGAAGGGGGTAGGGGGATGGGTTAGCCTGGTGATGGGTATTCAAGAGGGCACGTATTGAATGGAGCACTTGTGTTATATGCAAACAATGAATCATGGAACACTACATCAAAAACGAATGATGTAATGTATGGTGATTAACATAACATAAAAAAAAAAGAAATGGTAGCTATTTTAATAATAGTTGCCTTGGGTTGGGAAACCAATATTCAGGTACTTTGTTAACTTTCAAAGCCTCTATTAATTGTAGGAAACAAGGCACATCTTTTAATGTAAATCAGAAACTTATTATCTTTCTAGGAATTCAACAATATTAGCTTACCCTGTTTTTTAGAGAATTTTTTTGTTTGGAGGTTTAGAATATTTTCCGAGCTTCTGAAGTTTATGTTCTTAGCCTTGTTTTTCCCTCTACAGCTCAGTTAATTGGACTAGATAAGCTGTATGACTCCAATTACAGCAGCACAGGAGAAGTGCAATTTGAGATGCGTGGCTTTTACAACAGAGATACTGAAAATGCTAGGGTTCACAAAATACAACATTCTTAAGGTCATTATCTTGTAAGATGTTTAACTATTCAATTTTGAGTTTGAATTGGGTTGAAAAACAAGTCCACTACCTTATTAGAAACACTGCTTATTTTATAGATGCTATGTTAATCTGCTTTGGGAATTGGCAGACCTCTTATATTTGTTTGGGGGAGCTTCTAGGGTGATTATAAGAAAACAATGAGAGATTATTTACTCTTGGCAATATTACAAAAGTAACTAGCTTTAGCAACTTAAGCTTGAAAGAATTAAAAATTTAAAAAAAAGAATTCTTTTAAATCTTAAAGTTAAATGCTATTTATTCAATCTTTCAAAACTGCTGTTTTATTAGTACTAGTTTTATTCCAGCACATAGACTATTAAGAGCATGGTATCTTGGAAATAATTTTCGTATTTGATGCTTTTATTGTGATAGAATTTTATCTATTATAATGGGATTTCTAGATGTAAATTTATAAATATAGTTTCAATTAGCAATAATCGTGCCTCGGATAAACCTCATTGGCTACGATACTGCCACTGTGCAAAGCTTAAATTTATAAATATAAATTTGTTTATATTTATTAATAGGATTTTCTAAAAGTTCTGGAATACTTGGTGTGGGAGCAAAGTGATACATACAAAGATTCTGGGCAGAATGTCATAATTAAAATAGAAAAGTTTTTCAGTACAGGGACTCTTTTGAATCAAAGGAAAAGTGGCCAAATCATTGAAATAGTTCGATGAAGACAATTTGCCCAGGCCCTTTGAAGTTGGGATCTCATGCTTATATATTTTCTGCATTATTGTACATGATGTGTGCATGCTGACATCAGTTTATAATAGAATATTCACCATGCACTCAGCATTTCTAGAGATCAGGAGCTCAAAGCTTGGTTTCTACCCATATTTCCGTGTGACTATGGCTCTCTTCACTTTCCAGAACCGATGATGATGAAACCTATTGCCGAGCAGCCACCGAGTATGCGAGAGCCTGTTCCCATGCTGGCCACCCTATTCAAGACTGGAGAGATGACTTTCCAGCATGCAGTATGTTTCCTTATTTTCCTAAACCGTGTGTATTTTTGTTAATTTCAGGTTTATCCTAACACTTAAAACTAATGACTGGCAAAGATTTGTCATTGACACAGTAACATTGGTAAACTTGCATACTTTTCAAAACACTGTACTTTTTTTTGAAAGAGAGGTGAGTAGATTTGACTTACAGCTCCCTTGTTTGCCCATTTTAGCTGATAAATGTGATGATAGCTTCGTCCACCGGGATTGTATCAGTTGTTGCCCACCAACCTGCACATTTGAGAAACAGTGTCTTGGGAGCAATCTCCATTGTCTTGATGGATGTTACTGTGCAGATGGTAAGCACTTCGTGAAAGAAATGATGGCTGTACTCATGGAAACTAGTATCCAGCAATCTAAGAATCATATCATAATGTCCTGTCTCAGGACATTAGGGCTATTGCAATTTTCTACCCTTGTAGGATTTGGCCCTCAAAGTGACTAGGAAGGATGGCTGCTTTTCTACTTTGTACATTTCCCAGGAAATTTGGAATCCAGAGTCCTGAAGTTAACCATGAGTTAACAAATCTTTTGCTCTCTTGGATATTTAAGGACATTTAATAATTTGTCTATTTTCATATTTTGAAGATGGCAGCAATTTCAAAAAAAGCCTCACATTTTGGCAGTATAAGATTTTGGTCCTGATGTAGTTTTAATATTTGAAATTAGAAGTGACAGAACCAGTGATACAGGTGAGATTTAAAATTAGGAATGACTGCTATACAGATAGAACTTTACAAAGAACACCAGGATTTACTCAAACCCTTTTATTTTTACAGATTAAAAAAATAGAATCCCAGAGATGTTAAGTGTTTTCCTCACTTGGGCAAGGACTATTGGAATCAGATCTGTTGACCTCAGTCCTTTGGTCTGTTAGTGTCACTCAAAGCATAATCTTTAGACCAGTGCCAGGCCTGAACCATTTCTTACCAATGATACAACAAGGAGTTTGAACAAGAATAAAAATCCATGTGCCAAAATATAAGTCAGTGCTCCTTCACCTAGGAACTCCTACTCTGAAAAAGGTCAGCTGAACGAAACACGTGCTTGGTAACATGGTTGACTTACATTCTGGCTCGGCCACCTTTCCCCATTAAGGAGGTAGAAAAGGCTGGTCCTCTGCACTGGTCCTTTGAGTAGCACTCCCTCGCTCTTTATTATCTGCGTGACAATAATGGAAATCTCTCATTTTGAGATGAACAGAAATTAAACCAAGAATATATGTTCTCTCTCCTTCCCTCCCTTTTCCCCTCGAAAGCAAGGAAATACTGTCTTGTTGCCTTTATCCTGTGTAGTGAAACCTGAGTTTTTGATGGCAAGTCATGGAATAAAAAAGTTGAAAATCACCGAAATAGAGCCTTATAACGTAGCTACTGATTGAGTTAGAACCAGGTTGTCAGTAACCTCTTTAAAAGTAAAAAAAAAAAAAAAATATATATATATATATATATATATATATATATTCAGCACCTGGTGTAAGTAGGTGTTCAATAAAAGTTGGTTGAATTATTACATGCAAAGAACACATTTTTTGTTATTTCTTTTGAGAATTTGATACATATTTTTCTTAAATAGGACTCATAATGGACAATGGGACTTGCATCTCCTTGGAAAACTGCCCGTGTAGTTTTCATGGATTAGCTTATTCAGTTGGTTCAAAAATTGAACAAGAATGTACTGAATGGTATGTGATTAATGTACAGCCATTTATTTCTATGCACCTGGCTAGTTGATATCTTTCCCATGATATATGTTTAAAGGATTATACTTATTACTGATTTTCTTCCAAAAATTCCAAGACACGGTTTGCATCTTATTTAAAGTCTCTACGGGAGTGGGGTAGGGGGCCATATATATTTTCATATTTTAAAGATGAAAGCAAGTTCAGAAAAAAGAACTACAAAAAATATAGAAAATCTATCATTTCTTTTATGATTTAATTCTTCTCACTTTCCTTGGTAATAATTCCATCAAATCATATACCCATGTAATGCGTCTGTCTGTTGCATTTTCTTCTTATCTGTAACCAGTACTTTGCCTGTACTTTTACTACTAGAACTTAATGGTGTTCCTGGCCTTCTCTGTTGGGTACTTGAAAAAGTGTCTCTCCATATTGCCAGTACTTGGCCATGATTAGAGACATTTAGAATTTCTTATTCCATTAGCTAATTAAGACTATTCTAGGAAAGCACTGAATCCCTCCAGGGAAGTCTTATAAAGAAACAGGTCTAAATGTCATCAGGCCCTTTCCCCTTTGCTGTTAGTGTAATGTAAGTGACATGCAGGTGGATAACCAACCATGTTCTTACATACTCGGTTAAGCTCCTGACTGTCAGAGATTCTGCTTCCATCCTTCTCTCAAACTCTTTTTGCTGGCAGAAGGCAGAATTTATCTTACGGAAGAGGACATCTTTTCTCTTTTTAATGTCTGATGATCCTCAAAAGAGAAAAGTCTCTTTTCTCAATTTTTAATAGATGAGATAATGTATTAACTGTTTATGAATGTTTCTCTAATAATATAGGTAAATACTTTTCGTGTGCAACTTCTTTTAGTTTAAGCAATGAGAGAAGGACATAAAACAAGTTCTCTGTCTGCATAGGACTTTTGTTCCAGGCTATTCTGTGTTCCCTTTGTATCATCTTAAGTGATGTAAGTATGACACACAGTAAATCATAATTTAGGTACTGGCCAGTCCAAATTTATCAGTCAATTGAACTTCTGTCAATGTATTTTTCAATTATAGGTGAGATTATTCTGAACCTATAAACATGGTATGTTTTGGTACATCAATCAGTACATTGATGCAAATATTAATACGGTTTCTCTATACCAGTAATTAATAGTCTTATAATTTCATTTAGTGTATGTGTTGGTGGAGTTTGGAACTGCACTGAGCATGACTGTCCAGGTAAATCTTTTAAAATGTTTCTAAAGAAAAAAATTTCAATTTTCTTTAAGTTGAAGGAAGATAGCAATGATTTTTATGAGGTCATCTCATATATAACAAGAGATGTAATGATCAATAAATCCAGATATTTGGAGGATAAATGGAAAATTGAATAAAGGATAGCTTTGAGCAGGAAACTGGTAAAAATTTATTGAAGTAGTATAAATATTACAAAACCTAAAAATTACATGGAAGAGCTATCATTTAATAAATTTTAAATTAAATTTAATAACATAATCTAGTAAGTTTTTCAAACTAGTACATTTTAGACACTTTATTTTTTTTCATTTTAGGAACTTTAGCTATTCTTTCTGATGCATGATTATTTACCCTAAGTCAACTTTGTTTTTTAAGAACAAACATAATTTCTTTCTCTGCCTTCTCCTTCTCTCTCTCCTTCTTTTTCTCTTTTCTTATTTTTGTGATTATTTTTTTGGTAGTTCAATGCTCCGTTGTGGGTGATTCTCATTTTACAACATTTGATGGTCGACATTATTCTTTTATTGGAATGTGCCAGTACATCCTTGTGAAAGGAACTGGAAAAGATAAATTCACAATTACTTTACAGAAAGCTCACTGTGAACAGGTAGGAACATCTCAAAATGGCCAGAGGAATGTTCTTTGTTTTGTTTTGTTTTTGACTCAAGCTTCATTCTAGGTTAAGAGTGATAATATGAATGGGTACGGTTATTTTCTTCAAAAATGATTGCTAAGATGTATCATTATTCTACATTTGACAAAGAAAGAAAAAATGTTGGTAATCTAGGTTTTACTATTGATTATATGATGCATCCTGATTTGATATTAAAATATGAAAATGTATGTGTTTTAGATTTAATATTATGTATTTAATTGTATTTTCTTTCTTAAACAATGCTATTTGTATGTATAGTTTTTTGAACGTTTCATGCATGATTGCACAATGGACCTAAGTTTTTGGTTATTTCAAAAACTACTATTTTAAAGAGGTGATTCTTGACAGGAGTGAATAGGCTTCATATATTCTAAATAGATGTGATGAATTTCTTAGCATCCTGAAGTATTTATTTTACAACTTTTCTTCAAATAAACACATCGATTATTTGTAAAGACACACAGGTTTTCCTCTCTTTAAGTCAGATAGTCAAAATTTTGCAGAAATCTTTAATTTTTTAGTTTTACTCCAGTGTGAAATGGTTATTTCCAACAAAAATTCTGAGCTATTTTATTTGCTTTTTTTTTTACAGTTTGATTTTTTCCTTTGCAATACATCAGAGTCTGAATGAGCTTTCTACATAGAATCCTAATTCTCTTTGTTCTTTTCCTTATTGAATTTTTTATGTCTAATATGCTACTTAAATGAATTTGGAGAGGTACTTTAACAATGTGTTATGGAAAACATAATTATTGGCACTTTGTTGAGAACATTTTTATTTAATGTTCTATGTAAAATATAGATATGTATATGGTATACTTAATGTACTATATAAAAACATATTTTATTGGGAATGGGGCTATATAAAATGGGTTATGTGGTAATTACTTTATTATATTACTTATACTCAAGCCTTCTACATGCCAGAAATTGTTATCTATGTGCACTCTCTTTCTCCTTTCTTCTCCCCTGTCTCTCCCTTGCTTTTTCTCATTCCCCTCTCCCATTATCACTGTCTCTTTCTATATCTCTATTTCTCTCTCATTCCTTTAATTGATGATTTGATTTTTATGCAGAACCTTGGCTTGGTCTGCCTTCAGTCTATAACTCTAATTCTGGAGGATGATTTTAACAAACAAGTGACCCTTAGTAGAGGAGGACAAATCCTTACCAGTCCTAACCAAGGCTTCAATCTGAATGGTAAGAAGCAATGATGTACTTCACCTATGTTAACAACAACAATCAAACAAGCTAAATGAATTCTTCTCCCATTGGCTGGCTAACCTAACATTTGTGTTTTTATGTGTTGCCGGGTCCTCAGCTAGACATCTCAGGGATGACCATGTTTTTGGGAACTAGTGTTCAAGTGGCCTAGAGTTTGCAAGAGGAAAGATAAACGCAAACAGCCACTTCCATAAAATATGATAAACTGAAAGATATGCACAGAGACTTTGGGGGTCTAAGTGAGGGCAGTTCACCCAGCCTTGGGCAGGAGAGTGCAGGATAGTCAGGCAAGTTTTCTGAAGGAGGTGATGTCTTGTTCAGCATTCAAAGCTGAGGATTTTCAGGATGAAAGAGTGGGGAAAGCGTTCCATGCAAAGCAAGGAGTTGTAGAACTGTGTGGTATGTTTAGGGGAAACTATAACTAGTTTGGTACTGCTAAAGCCTGAGGAGGGTCACGGAGATTGTCTAGCCATGGGAAGAGAGACATAGGTGGGGATGAAGACCAGGGAAAGCCTTATATGCAGGGCATCATTATGGTTTTCTTCTTCCTGCCTGTGTTCCAGCATAGTTATTGTTAATACTCTCACTCCCAGAGATGTCCCAATTTGTATTACAAATTACATGGTCATGCTATTCATTGTCATGCTAAGGAAGTTGAACTTGATGTGAAATTGAATATGAAATTTTCATTATTTGACCATTTTTATGTACAGAGATAACAATCTCGTATCATTCAACCAAATAAATAATAAGTGTTAATGAGAAGACTGGTAAGTCTTTTTTTTTTTTTTTTGGGTAGACTACTATGGCAACTGTGTGGAAATGGCTTTAAGAAATGCTGGCAGGAAACATGGAGAGTACTTAGGATGATACTGAAGTAGGGCATGCAGGGAAGGAGGAGGAACTGATGTAAGGCGGTGACAGTAGAAATAGAAAGAAGAGAGATTGAAAAATTATTTAGGGAAAAAAAGGTGGTCTGAACCTGGTGACCGATTGGATTAGGGCTGGTTGGGAAAGGGCAACAAGGGGGACAAAGTGATCAAAGAATGATGCTCCGATTTCTGGGTGTGGTGAACAGACCGACGGCAGAAATTATGGTAGAGATACAGGAGCGATTGTTCCTATATACTGTGCTGGCAAAAGTCATCAGTTCAGATTTGAACACAAGTTTCTTGTCTCAAGTCCTGTGCTCCCCTTTTTGCTGACAGTCTCAAGGGAATGGGGAATTTTTGAGGAATGTGCCACTTCCTTATTGAATCATGACCAGTTTGTGGAAAAGTTCACACACACACACACACACACACACACGAGTTAAAAAAAAAAAGAAGACAGACTTCAAATGCTAAGGACTGTCCACACCTGCCAAGAGATGCTTGTCAACTGAAATTACCTGTGGACGTGATAACCTATTAAAAAGATCCACTGAAGACCCAGAAAGGAGAGATAGAAGAGAAATGGGAGAAAAGAAAGCACAAGTTGGCAAAAATTGGCCCTGGAGCAAGGAGCAGGAACTGGGAGTCTGCCTGCTCCATGCCCTGCTCTCTCACTCTCTCTCTCTTTTTTAAAAAATGTTCCAAGTTTTTATTTAAATTCTAGTTCCCGGTCTTTTGAAAGAAGAGTTCTGGTGCTGTATGCTAGCATTTCATAACACTACCTATGAATCTCAAAGCTGATTTATGTATGTTCTTTTCCCACAGGAATTGTTGAAATTCAAACTCTGTCATCCTTATTTATTCTTCTAAAAACCACATTTGGTTTAAAGATTCTGTTTGCTATAGATGGGGAAAGAATTTATATTCAGCTCACTAGTGCATGGAAAAGAAGAACACTAGGTCTGTGTGGCACTTTTAATGGGAACATAAGGGATGATTTCCTGTAAGTATGATGTCTGGACAGCTAACATGATTTAATGACTAGTAATTAGAGACAAATTCTTTCACTGAAAACGTTTACTTAACTACTAATAGCTTAGTCATCACTGTTCCAAGAGCTTTACGTGATCATCTATTTAAATTTTATAGCAATCCCCTGATTAGTAGCTCTGTTTTATAGATAAAGCCTCATGGAGGCCCCAAAGTGGCAAGTAAATAGCTCAAAGTCATTTAGCCCAAATATGGTGGAGCTGGGCTTTGAATTTGGGTGGTGTGACTCAGAGTCCATGGGCTAACCCACAGAATAACCACCCCTGATTGTCTCCCCTGCCACCTAGCAAGCTTAACAGTATTTTATTTTTGAACAGGCACTGCTTTTTAAAAAATCTCAATTATCATTGGGTATTAATGATAGTAAGTTATGCCTTAAAAATATGAATATCCTTTGGTATGAATGATACCTCTACAGCAACCTTTTGGCATCCAGATCAACCGGCTTTTATGATAGCTGGTGTTTCATCAGAAGAAAAGCAGTATAGTATAGTTGTAGCCCTTGTACTGGCAAAGCAGTTTTCCCCACCTGTGAGAAGACACAAGGTATCATTTAATGAAAATGCTTTGGGCACCTGTTCTTGTCCTAAGCACTGGGGTGCAATTTAAGCAGGATCATCTGGTTCCCATCTCAGGCAGCTTGTATTGCAGGTCAGGAGGGGTAACAGGCTTCAAGAAATAATTAGGTGGGCGCCTGGGTGGCTCAGATGGTTAAGCGTCTGCCTTCGGCTCAGGTCATGATCCCAGGGTCCTGGGATCGAGTCCCACATCGGACTCCCGGCTCAGCGGGGAGCCTGCTTCTCCCTCTGACCCTCTCCCCTCTCATGCTGTTTCCCTCTCACTCGCTCTCTAAAAAATAAATAAAATCTTAAAAAAAAAAAAAGAAATAATTAGGTGGGCCCAAGGTATTAATCAACCATATATAAAAACACTGAGGTAATTTCAGGACCTTATATGTTGAGCTGTGTGGTAGTGGCTAGAAACACAGCAGGGATTTTGAGTAGGTCAGTGTGGGATGGGTAGCCAGGGAACATTTCATGGACAAGCCATTCCTCAATACCAGATTTAATTTTTTTTTCAAATACCGTATTTTTTAAAACACTTCTGCATATTTTTCCTATTTGGGATTTCTTCCGCCTCCTAATCTTTCTTGTGAATACCTATATATTGTTGAACCCAATTCAGAACTTATTTGCTTCAAAACATCAGTTCATATCCCACCAGACAAAGTTAATTTTGACTCTGTTATTTATGAAAATCTGTCCCTTATCTGTCTGGTTTCCACTTAAAACTCTGAGGGTTTTGAGAATAAGGATCAAGTCCTCTATCCTTCTGTTCTTAGGAACTAACATAGAGCCTTATATGCAGTAGACAGTTGATCTACATGGAGGTAGGACTTTTTTTTTTAAATAAATTTTTAAATTTAAATTCAATTGATTAACATATAATGTATTATTGGTTTCAGAGGTACAGGTCCGTGATTCATCAGTCTTATATAACACGCAGTGCTCATTACATCACGTGCCCTTCTTAATGTCCATCACCCAGTTACCCCATTCCCCCACTCCCTCCCCTCCAGCAACCCTCAGTTTGCTTCCTATGATTAAGAGTCTCTTATGGTTTGTCTCTCTCTCTCTCTGGTTTTGTCTTGTTTTATTTTTTGGAGGTAGGACTTTTAATAAGGCACCAAGAAGAGAATTTGGACGGACAAGGAGAACTGGCATTTAAAATTTTAAATTTCAGAAGAGAATTTATTTTATCTTTTCTTCTGTGTGACTACCTTGTTGTCAGCTTATTTAGTTCTTTATGTTTCATTTATTTGTAGCTCAGAATATCAATATCTTTATCACATTCAAGAAACAGACTATGTTAAGTGGCTCAGCTAAAATGTGCAGAAAAGAGGTTGAAGCCTTGTTTCTCTTCTTTGTTTATCAGAATGGGTTAGCAGTCAGTGTTTAACAGATGGCAGATCTGTCTGCCTTTTTCTAAGGCACCAGTCTCCTCCATGTATAAACATTCAGGCGTGATAACAGTGCAGGATAATATTTCAGAGGCAGAGATAACTTTTGAACAATGTTTAGCTTTCCAACAAAACAGTTAAAATTCTTCACTTCATAAAGGTTAATGCGAATCTGCAAACATAGTGGAATGGAAAATATTAATTACTTGAAAATCTTGTTACAGTAAGTTAAATATGGTGAGCCACAGGGTATTTTATAAAATGAAATGCAATAAGTAAATGGGTCTGCATTTTGGTTCCTCCTCTTCTTTTGGTATTTATTGTTTCAAGTCAATTCAATGAAATTAGAGAGCCAAGCTCTGAGTCAGTTTCTCCTGGGAACCCTGACTATACCCATCACCTTGACCTATTTTATTGTCCTTTGTAGGGGTGAAGAGGGAAGGAGAGAGAAAGAAAGCAAAGAGCTAGTGCTCCTCAATTTCTTTGAGGCTCAGTGTTCTTGGTTGAACAAAATGAGATTTGTGGTTAGGTGTTTGCTGTAATTCTTTACAGTTCTAGAATGGTTTCATTTTGAGGGATAGGGAAGGAGAAAGGGTGGGAACAAGGGATGAGTGTTGTGGAATGGCTTGTGAAGCTCCTTTTTATTCTCCTTTCTCAGCCACTGTGGTGAGAAACTCCATATAGTTCCTAGTGACTAAGGTCAGTAGTAACCGAAGCAGTTAATTTAGGACAATATAGAGAACTGAGATAAAGCCTACTCGACTATTTGGCCATGTTGTTGGGGCTTTCATTAGTCAAGTTTTGCTTGGTCAGAGCTTCCTATAGGAGATCTAGTCCAATCTGATTCTCTAGGTAGTTTTGACAATGTGTGGTACAGTGTCCAATAGGGATTGTCACGAAATATGGGTTGATGAGTTAGTAAATCTTGATGGCTGCTTCAGGGGGTATCTTAGTGTTTGGCTCTTCAATGTTGTTGTGGTTTATAAGACTGATTTTGGAAAGGTAGATGTTTCTCTTCCATTTTGTTTTGCTGAGGAAACTGAAGAAGTGAGCAACCTCGAATGAAGTATGCCTTCTAAACCATTTTCCCTCAATTTTCTTTTGGTTTGGTAACCTCAGGATGGCACCTCAGTATTTTAGTGCTCATAATGGAAATGAAATATTGAATCAGAAATATAGGCTATTTATATTTGGGACATTTGTCTTTACACTAAAAAGAATCATGTGAGCTACCCACCTCTACCTCTGCCCATGCGCCCTAGACCACACACACATTAATGATTTGGATGTGTGAATGATGTTTCGTTAAAACAGTCAGAACTGGATTTGAATCTTTTTTTTTTTTTCTGGATTTGAATCTTGGCTCTGATGCACATCAGCTGAACGATTGTTGGTATTTCTCTGAGCTTCTGCTTTGCTTTCTCTTTAAAATGGAAATTATGTTTTCTTCACAAGGCTGAGGTGATTATTAAATAAAACCATGGATGTCTACAATGAGGCACATTATGAAGTCTTAATAACAGGAAGCTAATGCCATGTGTGTTTTTAAAAAATAGAACATTTTAAGCTCTAAGTTATCTTTGTAAATTAAAAAAATAGTGTTCTCCTTTTCAATAGTTGAAGACCATGAAAAAATGAAATGAATGGGAGAGACTAAGATGCATATTACCTTTGCTCCCTAGTTCTCCATCAGGCATGATAGAAGGTACCCCACAACTTCATGCCAATGCCTGGAGAGTTTCCTCCACTTGTTTTGCACCTGTTCATGTTCCTATGGTGGACCCCTGCAACATTAATCAACAAAACAGTAAGTCCTTCTTCCCGCATGTAAACCTAGAGGAAAATTCCATGCATTACTGTAATCTTATAAAGTTAGAGAATTAGATATGCCTCTTTATCTAATCTAGGGTATTTTTTAAAAGAACTCTGGAAAATGACTATTTTATTTACTAGTTTGCATTTACAAATGTGCTTATTTTATGTGTTTACGAATCCCTAGACTCTTCACAAATATGGGCTAGCATTTTGGAGATTTCAGATTCTTTAAAGGCTACAGGAAAATCTCGGGAAATACTGTAATAATGCTGTTATAGTCTTGCAGCGTTCCACTTCAGCTCCACTGTGTGACAGCTCATGCAGATTCTTCTAGTACTATCACACGACCGGTGGTGTTCCGGCTTCATAAGCAGGAGCCAGTGATCCAAGGAGGCCTGTGCCAAGAAGTGTGCAACAATTTGAGACGGTCATGCTCCAGATTTCCAATCTGCAGTGACAGTGTAACAAACATGCCAAGAAATTTTGGCTGTGTTTTTTTACTAAAGCCACAGCAAACTATGTGAAAGGCTATTTCACTGATCAATAAGAGAAGACATATATATATATATATACACACACACAGTGATTTCACAAATAAAAGAAGACATATATGTCTTCTTTTCAAATCACTGTGAAAAAATTAATATGCATGCTTAATTAAACATTTTCATAATTTTAATTTGTTCCTTTAATTATTTTGGCTAATTTACTGTTTCTATGTATTTTTTTATATATATTATTAATATTGGTTAAGTACCCATAAGAACCCAGTACAATCTCTGGATTTTGTAGTGGTTGTTTGGAAGGATTCTGTTGACTATCATATGGTCCTTATTATTAACTTACGGTTTCTGTGTCCTAGAAAGAATACAAGATAATGCTTTCAGTGTTGCTGGCGTTCTGTCTACACTAGCTTCTAAACTTGTGGAAGATTGTTAACTCCTGTGGTCATTTTTCCTATAATAAGAGGATTAGACTAAAGTCTTGTGGTCTCCATAATTCAATACTTTTAATCTCACTCCCATTTAATGGTGTTTTCTCCCCATTCTGTCCTCAAATTTCTACTAATAGATTTCCTTCTTCTTCTATTAGTCTTGCTCAGTTTGTTTCTAACTTTCTTGATTTCCTCTTTGATATTGCAGCAACTTTATTTTTTGTTTTTTTTTTAATAACATGTAAAAGTTGGAATAGAGTCTAAAGGATAAATTCAATTTCCCTCTGGTCTTTTCTTTATGACCTCCCTGACTACATGCCATTTTATTATATATATATGTATATATATAAATATGTATTTTATGACTTTTATCCCCCTAGCTCATGTCTTTTATGACATATATTCTAGATATTATTCTTCTTCACCTTTGCCATGACCCATTTTTTAAAAAAATTTCAAATAGGTAAACAGAGAAAGATCCCCAGTAAAAGGAAAATAGATAATAAAAGTCAATAATTCTGAAGTGGATCCTGAAGGATATTTTTTCACAAGGAGCTTCTTGAGGCACCCTTTTACTTAATGTTAGTAAGAATATTTTTTGATCTACAAATCCTTAGGACACACAGTAAAAGCCCCATTGATGTACTCGTTGCTTTGGGGTTCTTGGGGATTAGAAGAATGCATACCAACAGAACACTATTATAGTTGTTATAGTCTAAGTTACTTGTTTTCATATACATATGCATAGCAATGCAAAATATAATACTCAGATAATTATCATGTGTTCCCTTACCAATGATAAATATATTTAAAATACTCAACAGAATAAGTTCAGGGGTTTTTTTCTTTAAATTCCAGTTAACATACAGTGTAATCTTAGTTTTAGGTGTAGAAGTGATTCATCACTTACATACAACACCTGATGCTCATCACAAGTGCCCTCCTTCATACCCATCACCCATTTAGCCCATCTCCCACCCACCTCCCCTCCAGCAACTCTCTTTGTTCGCTATAGTTAAGCGTCTGTTTCTTGGTTTGTTTCCCCCCCATGTTCATTTGTTTTGTTTCTTAAATTCCCATGAGTGAAATCATATGGTTTTTGTCTCTCTCTGACTTATTTTGCTTAGCATAATATTCTCTAGCTCCATCCATGTCATTGCAAATGGCAAGATTTCATTCTTTTTTATGGCTGAGTTCGTTTTTTTTTAGAAAGAAAAGGTCTAGATTGCTTTGTCAAACTTGGTTACTTCCATAATTCTATCTGATCAGTCATTCTCAAAAGAACAGTCAATAACTTTCAAGAAATGATTACACAGACCTCCCAAAATGGCTTGGTAGTTATATTTCATGGCCTTTAGCATGTGGTCCAATCCCTAATTTCTATTCATTATTCACTTATTCATGCACTCATAGGTTCATTTATCAGACATTATTCAGCTCCTAATATTTGCCAGACATTGTGCCTTATGCAGACATTGTATTCGATGAC
Source organism: Leptonychotes weddellii (assembly GCF_054177405.1). Classification (NCBI taxonomy): domain Eukaryota; kingdom Metazoa; phylum Chordata; class Mammalia; order Carnivora; family Phocidae; genus Leptonychotes; species Leptonychotes weddellii. Next base: position 125,214,521 of record NC_138373.1, read on the forward strand.
TATATGGTAACTGCCACATTGCATTTACCGCAGACACTTGATTGGAATGAGATGTTTCCCAATCCTTCCTGCATAATTGTGTATTCCAGGGAGTTGCCATAGCATCCACAATCTGGCACCATGCTTACTATGTGTGGTTGTCTGGAGATAAGCCTTCCAATACTCACCAATTCTTTACAGCAGAACTGGGCAATTTTCTATGAAGATCTGCAGACAACGGGGTGATTGGGTGATTGAGGCCATTTCTATCGACACTTCTGTTACTCCTATTATTCAGTTATAACACAATACTTTTTTTGGCTAAAAGATTATTAAGTATGGAATAAGGGCTGTCACCAATATTGCTAAAAGTAAAAACAAACCAACAAAACAGGATAAATGGAAAATAGTGATTCTTGTTGAAAATAATATCCAATTCAGTATATGGCTAGGAAAGCCAGATACTTAGATAGTTCTGGAATTTGGTACTTAGGGGTATGAGCTAGACTAATAAATAAGTGCTAATGGATTTTTTTTTGTGGGGGGGTTTCTGTTCAGTTGGATACGCAGCACAGTGTGATATTATCCACCAAGCGCTCTTTGCTCCCTGCCACGTCTCCATCAGCCCGGGGCTGTATTATCAGCTGTGCCGCCATGATGCCTGCAGGTGTGGAAGCGCCTGTCTCTGCAACGCTCTCGCCCACTATGCCTACCTCTGTGGCCGGCGTGGTATTACCATCGATTTCAGAGCTCAGATTTCATTCTGTGGTGAGTGTGATGATGGCACAGATAAAGAGGATCAGATGACACTTTAGAGATTTTTATGTAATTAACTGCCTTTTTTTTTTTAAAAGAAAAGTCAGTATTGCCTAAGTTATCTGGAATATGATTATAGTGTACAAACATGAAAAACAAATGAAATACTTCACTTCTTAAAATTGGAGCTATATTGGATAAGACCAATCATTTTTTTTTTTTACTATTTTATTATAAGCAAAATTAGAGTTGCAACTGCATGGTTTAAGATATGCAACAGAAATAATGTGAAAAATTTGAAAAAAATTTTATCACAGAAATGTCGTATCTAAGTATTGGAAAGTATGGAAAAACATTATGTGGTATGGTGGCCCAAGCAATTTGTAGTTAAATAGGTAAATTACACAACAGGCAATTATCTCAAGTTCAACCTCATGGCTTATGGTGTCTCTTGTCTCATTCATGGTAGACTGTTTCCTTTCTTTATGTGTTCTATAATTTTTTATGAGTTAATTGGTATCAGAGTTACCCCCTGCCCCACCCCTGTTAGAATCTTTTATGGCCTGGGTTTCAGGAGTGTCACTCTCTCTACCTCTCCAACCCCCTCTCTGCTACAGGTTTCATTAAGCTTTTTCCTATCACTGCAGGGCTATCACTGGCCAGTTTTGATAGTAATTTCTCAGCTTGGGCTTTCTAAGACAAAAATAATGTAAATATAAAAGTAATGTAAATTCATATACCAACTACACAGGATGTAAATCCGGGATTTAATTTCTCAGAGGATACTTTATTTCACACGGACCCCACAGAATTAGAGAAGCTTTCTTGGCCTCTTCCTGTACTAGGATCAGATTCCTTCTAGTCCAGGAGTTGACAAACGACACTCTTGGGCTTCCTATTTTTTGTAAATAAAGCTTATTGCCCATATGCATCCAAATTGTCTATGGCTGCTTTTGAGCTACAAGGACAGAGTTGAATAGTTGTGACAGAGACAGTATGTATGGCCTGCAAAGCTGAGGCCATCTACCATTTGGCCCTTTACAGAAAAAGTTTGCTGACCTCTGCTGTAGTACATCTTTCAACTGAGGAAGGAGCTTTTCTGAGGGTCAAGTTAAAGTTCTCCCAGTTCCTTGCCTTGTGAAGAATCAACTCTCATGTCCCTTTCCTGCATGAGTTAAATGTAAGGTTCAAGATTACTGGGACCCATTCTCCCTTTCTCTTCTCTAGCTTCTGGATTTTATTTCCCTCCTCACATCTGGTATCCGGGGAGATTACCCCTCCCCATTTTTTTCCACAAGATCAATTATACATTTAACATAATTTCAGTTATGTTTTATCTAGAATTTTCTATGTTTTTTAAAAAAATTATTTATTTATTTATTTATTTATTTATTTATTTATTTATTTGAGAGAGAGAGAGCGCACGCACAAGCTGAGGGAGGGGCAGAGGGAGAATGAGAGAATCTCAAGTAGACTCCATGTTCAACTGACTGAGCCACCCAGATGCCCCTCTAGGTTTTTTTTTACAAGTGTGTTTTTAGATTATTTTAGTTTGCCTACTATAATCAGTTTGGGTTGGGCTAAAGAGAAATTAGGAAGGTTTAGGAAAAAAGTATGAACATTATTCAGAAAGTGAAAAATAAGAGCTATGAGTAAGGATCAATTAAGCCAAGTTTTGCCTTATTTGTAGAAGACTTAAAGTTTCCTTAGGTTTAAAGAATGTCACAAACAAGGTGATGTCAGTATAGCAGTAATAGATTTAAAATGTGAGGATGGGAAGTTTATTTGGACATGCAAAATACCTTAAATATTAAAAAAATATGGTACAGACTGTTAAAGACCATTATGGAATGTCACACTTAAAAACATTTCAAAATAGAAATTTTATACATCTGTTACACTTCTATTGAGAAAAATGCAGTTGATCCTTGAACAATGTGGGAATTGGCACTGATTCCCCACCCACCCACACAGTCAAAATCCATGTATAACTTTTGACTCCCTGAACACTTAACTACTAATAGGTTCCTGTTGCCCAGAGCCTTACTGATAATATAGTCAATAAACATGTATTTTGCCTATGTACTATGTAGTATATTCTTATAATAAAGCAAACCAGAGGAAAGAAAATATTATTAAGAAGATCATAAAGAAGAAAAAATACATTTACTCCTGTTCTGTATTTATTGAAAAAATCCAAGTATAGGTAGACCAACCCGTGCAGTTTAAACACATGGTGTTCAAGGGTCAACTGTAAACATTTTATTTATTTATTTGCTTATTTGTTTACTGGTTTTTTATTTTTATTTTTTAAAGATTTTTGAAAAAATTTATTTGAGAGAGAGAGAGAGAGCACGCCCCCGCAAGCAGCAGCAGGGGGTAGGAGCAGAGGGAGAGGGACAAGCGGGGAGCCTGACCTGGGACTCGATCCCAGGACCCCGGGATCATGACCTGAGCACAAGACAGCCACCCAGGCGCCCTTGTTTATTTTTTCTGTTACAGGATTCTGGACTGTTCTAAGGTTTATTGATGTAATATATCTTTGTTTTTCATGACTTCTATCAGAGACCTATAACCTGGCATGAATGCCTCTGCACCCTGTGGCAGTCCTTCTCACCTGATGCTCCTTCATCCTAGGGGTCGTGTGCCAGAGGGGCATGCTGTACCATCACTGCTCCTCCTTTTGTCGCCGCTCCTGCACGGCCCTCGCCGCCCCGGAGCAGTGTTGTGATGACTGCGCTGAGGGCTGCAACTGTCCCGAAGGCAAATACTATGAAGACACGCTGAGCTTTTGTGTGCCCATGTAAGTCACAGGAATGGGCTGGTGGGATCCAACGTCTCTCTCTTTGTCCTCACAGGTTAAAGGGGCTTTGTGCTTGTTTTGTTGGTTTCTTTCTTTTTTTCAAATTTAATTGACTCAGCACCATTTACTGGAAAATAAATATTCTCCATCACTGAACAGCAACTTTTCCCCTACAACGAGTGTGCATATATGCAAAGATCAGCTCGTGAACTGTGTCGTTAGTGTCTCCATGTCTTTACCTTTATTTACTTACTTTTAACCCTGCACATGTTCACAAATAGCTGCAGAAACAGCTAAGGAATGTGATGGTTAATCCCAAAGTTCATTCCTGCCCGTTTTTACCACATCGAAATTAATAACAGGGTTTATGTTTCAGTGTCACGGGAGGAATTTCAGTAGCAGGATTGTCTGTCGGGCCTCAGAACGTCCTCAAATCTCGCGGGAGGTGGGGACTTTGGTCTCACAAGCAGGGCGAGATGATATATCGATTGTATTTCTCTGAAGTGCACTCAGGGACTTTTTTGTGACTAAAACAACACAGTCTGCACTGTGCCTAACACGATACAGCATCTGTATGTAGAAAGCACGATCTGAAGCCACACGATAGTCCCGGGTAAATGGTTCCTGCCATTCGTATAACAGGACTGCATGCAGGCAACGAATAGTGTCATCTTTAGTGTGCGCCTGAAAATTGCCAACACGGAGCAGAAGGTCTGCTTGAATTTTAGCGTTTTTTTAAAAAAATTTATAGCCTATTTTATTAACCTGACCTCCTCCCCCCTCTTTTTTTTTTTTTTTTTTTTTTTTTTTATAGATTTCACTGCCGGTGTCATTCTAGGGGCAGCGTCTATCAACCGGGGGAGCTCATCCCAACACCGTCGGGCTTATGGTAGATTTCCCTGATGGGGCTTGTACTTGACAACATGTACTAATAGAATTTTTTAACCCAAACTGCGAATTTAAATATGACTTCTGTAATTTCAAATGTACAGATAACCTTTATGTGGCCTTTTCAACCATGTATATATGAAATATATATATATATTACATTTCAGCACTGAATGCCTAAGTCTTGTACTCATAACTGCAGAAAACAGTTATGAATTAAAGTGTCATGTAGTGAAACGGAAGCCCTTTGATGAATTTGGTTCTCAGGCAGAAATACTGCAAGTTGCTGAGGGGTTTTAGCTGTACTGAACGGTGGCATATCACACACTGAAGTCAGTGAGCCCCCTCTCTGGTGACATCGATCCTAGCGAGATAGCACTTATTCATAGGATAACACTCTTTCCTGTCCTAACCTGTTTGTTAAAAGTGCAGACACATCCGTGCAGCAGTCTGCATTGATCTTCATCCAACTCTGAATCTCCTCCTTTCACTTGTACAGTAGGAACCTGCAGATAATAATAGATGGTAGATAATAGTAGCAATAATGATAATAAGGATATCTAACCATCGCTGTGCCCATCCTGCAGTCCCGGTACCCTTCTAAGTGTTTGATGTCTATTATTCACTCACCACTGTAACCCTAAGAGATAGGCCCTGTGGCTCTAGTCCCTGTTTACAGGTGAGGAAAATGAGGCCCTGGCAGTTAAGCAACTTGGTAATGAAGCTGATTTTCTATTCTAGGAAACCTAGCTCTGCAGCACTTGCTTTATTGCCTACCTTGCTCTGCAGCTTATTTTTTATTTATGGCAGAATTCTGTTTATGGTCAATTTCTCTTTATTGTCATCTCTATCTGCTCCCCTTCCACCCCACCATCAAGACACCAAGGCAACCGGCTCTTGAATCTTTCTCTAGTAGGTTGGACTACTAGCTGGTTTCCCAAGCTGGAAATTTAGGAGTCATTTTGGACTTTTTCTTCCAGTTCCACACTCCCAGCCAGGAAACCCCCAACCACAGTGGACTTTGCTTTCTAGATATAGGTGAAATTCATTCCTTCATTCCCATCACTACTCCCCAGCCATGTTTCTGGACCTTTCTACCTGGTTTTCTTGTCTCTAGTCTTGTCCCCTTCCATTCTACTTAGGTGTTATATCTCTCTAGAATTTAACACAATTGGATTTATTTAAGTAAACTTGGAAAAAACAAAGGAACCATCCCACTTCAATAAGGAAAAAAAAATTCTGTTAGTGTAGCGATCTCCTGTACCATTCTTCTCAAAAAGCCTGTGTCCCAGGGAGAGTATGATATGGAAAACCTGGATCTGGGTCTCAAGACCCTTAAACCTGACTGTCTCGGTTCCTCTCTGCCATGCACAGTGTGAGTGAATCACACCTCTGGGTGTCAGCTCAGTGTTACATGAGGCATAAGCATGCATTTCATGTAACATGGCCTTTGCATGCTAGTCAGCTTCTTCGTCTGGGCTCAAATGTAGTACACACGATCTGGTCCAAAGCTGAAGTAAACACTGTTTATGCTGGAGTTGTTGAAAACTGGCGTGTTGTTTCCTATCTTGATTTCGTTTTTTAATGGAGATGTAATTAAATGATATCTTCTTAAGGGATTTTCAAGATTAATCTTGCTTGATTTGGTTTGCCTTATGCCCTGAATTTAGATCCTAATTTGCAAGGAAAATGTGACTCCATTCTATCTTCAACACTGCTGCCAGAATGAGTTTTCTAGACTTGGAACCAACCTCATTACCCCTTGGTTTCAGGTCTCCAGGATAAAGTCTTAGCATCTTAATGGAGTTGGCCTTGGCCTTTTTGCCATCTGCATCTCCTGTCACTTCTTGCACTGTACTTTGTCACACAGAAACTGCTTTGTACCACATCTCCCCTGAGTGTTATAGCCTTCCTACCTTATCCATTTCATCACCTCCATCCATTCTTTAAGACTGTCCAGACTTTACCTTCTTTGAGTGTGTTGATGTCAGTTGCCAAGAGATTTTAAGACAATTTTCTGTGCTTTACTTTCGTATCTTAAACATATTTCTCTGTTGCATATGTCACACTGCATAAATTATTTATTTGTATATCTTCCTTTCTTACTAGTGTAAGCACGTGGGTGAAGGCTATGAATTTTGGGTTTTGTATCTCCTATGCCTATTGCAGTGTCCCACACATAGTTGTTTGATTAAATTGAACTGAAATAGCTCTTTTCAAACTGGACGTAAGCCAATAACTTATTTGTAAAAAATTATGTGGCAAAAAATAACATTTGTATATGTACCCAATCAATTATTGCACAATGGATTGTTTTTGAAATACAGAAAAAAACAGGTGTGGCTTCTAAATTAACTATTTGTTTACCTCTACTAGCCAGTGTTCAAACGGGACTGTGAAATGTGATGAACCAGCAACGCCCTCTACTGGTAAGATCAAGATAGATGTTTTCCTTAAAGAGAACGCAGCTCTAATAGTGTTCCCATTTTTCTGGAAGTCATAAATCCATCACAGCCCTCCTTGCCAAGGTGCATGAATATAGCCTGGGGAATGTTCCTCAACATGGTGCTCCAGTGCTTCCTTAGTTTTTTCACATTGATAATTATAATATTTGTAGGACATCCTGGGTGAACTGACAAGGCTGCTGAGGGGCAGTGCTGATCAACCCAGGGATGCTGCCTACATGCTGCCCACCCCAGAACGACCTCAGGTGCACCTTAGGCTCATGTATCCAGGCATCTGTTGGAACCAGCTTGTGGACCAGCAGCTGGGAAACTACTCTAGACCAGGACTTCTCAGATTTAATGTGTATGCAATCACCTGGGGGCCTTGGTAAAACATTAATTCTGATCCAGCAGGTCAGGGGTGATGCCCGAGATCCTACATTTCTGCTGCCACTGCCACTGGTTCTTGGACTCTAGGACCAGCAGCCATCAATTAAACATGGCTTGCAAGATGACATCTACTGCCATCTCTCTTTAGAATGTTACTTTACACTTGCATATCATTCCTGAAAGTCCTATATGTTAGAGTACCCTACATATGATTTATTTTCATCATATAAAAGCCTCGTTTTTAGTCACGGTGCAGAAATTCTAGACAAATAACAAACAGCACGCTTTCATTGATTTTAATAGACAGAGTGTACGCTGATAAAACGGAGCTATTGCTTTGTTATTTATTTGCATGGTCTTGTATATATTATTATAAATCACTTTGATTTATATGCCCTGGATTTGCTTTATCTAAGAACTATCTAGGCTTCTTTACAGGCTGTGTTCATGGACCACACACATATTCAGTAGCAAGGGGACCATCCTTGCCCTGCCCTATTTGCTTCAGGGTGGCTTCGAGTTAAAGAGGGGAAAATCCAGGTGGCCAGATTTCTCACAGAGGAATCCCCAAGATTTGATCCCATTGACCCCAAGAAGGGACTTTATTTAATCCCTCTGAGCCCAGAGCTTTCTGGAAGACTATGGAGCCCCTGCCTATAATTATGTCTGCTTTTGCACTTCTACACTCTAGTGAGGACTGATGTAAATAATGACTCAGAGGTGAAGATCCGAACCTATCATGTGTTCATTGTAAACACATGGCTTTGTAAGAGTGTAAGTATGCTATCTTACCAGCCCTCAAGAAATTGAAAGTGTATGTTTGGATTAATCAAAATACCCTGTTTCTTGACCTCAGAAAATTATATAATAGTTGTTTAGTTATGCTTTGTGGAGGGCAGGTAAGGTTTTCCAACTCCAAATAGGTTTTTGAAATGTAGGAGACAACAGAAAATCTTCTGGGAGAAGGTTTGTACGTTCCTCAGCCAAACATTGCAGACTCAGAGCATCAGCTAGTAATAACTGGTAAGATATTCTAGGCCGAATTCTGCTTTGATGACTAACGCCTGTCAGGATGATTATCTGTTTATGGAACAAATACTAAGTTAAGGGTATTTTATCTGTGACTTTTCCCTGAAGTTCATGCCTGTCCCGAAGGAAAAGTGTATTTTGACTGCAGATTTCCTGACCCTGAATTACCAGCTGGTGGTGTAAATTGTGAGACCACATGTGCAAACCTGGCCATGAACTTCACTTGTGCCCCATCCTCACCCTGTATAAGTGGCTGTGTTTGTGCTGCAGGGTAAGTCTCTTGTTTTTTTGTTTTTTGTTTTCTTAAATATTCAGGATTTGATAGAAAATGACAGAATGCAAGAGCTCTTAAAAACATTATTTACAGAAATAGTTAAAATTCGGGACGCCTGGGTGGCTCAGTCGTTAAGCGTCTGCCTTCGGCTCAGGTCATGATCCCAGGGTCCTGGGATCGAGTCCCACATCAGGCTCCTTGCTCAGTGAGGAGCCTGCTTCTCCCTCTCCCTCTGCTGCTCCCCCTGCTTGTGCTCTCTCTCTCTCTGACAAATAAATAAAAATCTTTAAAAAAAAAAAAAAAAGAAATAGTTAAAATTGTTCTGACTGTGGTTAACTCTGAGTTGGTAACTAGAAGACTGTTGTAATTATTTTGCTATATTCATGTAACATATCCCATGTCATATTTGAAATATGGCATATGACGTATAACACATGATTGAATATGTCACACATGTTATACATACAATATTATCAAAGTAGTACAATGAATTGAAGAGAGAACTCATTTTAGGATGGACTTGGCATTTATCTCCTGGTTTAACTGCAATTTTGGGCAAGTGACAGTGAGCCAGTATCCACTTAAAACACTTCCGTTGCATATCTTTGGTATATTCTGTTGTGTTGTTACTGTTGTTGAGGTTAAGTTATAGTGATGCCAACTGCTGTATTTTTTTATTTTTACTTTTTTAAGATTTTATTTATTTATTTATTTAGCATGAGTGGGAGGAGGGGTAGAGGGAGAGGGACAGACAGAATCTCAAGCAGACTCTAGGCTGAGCATGGAGCCTGATGCGGGGCTCGATCCCACAACCCTGAGATCACGACCTGAGCTGAGACCGAGAGCCAGATGTTTAACCAACTGAGCCACCCAGGCATCCCGCCAACTGCTTTACTTAATGGATGTTACAAAAAAATGGTGTGTTGCGGCTACTTAGGGCAGTGGGTAACAGTGGGAACTCTGGCTTCAAACACACCAGAGTTCAAATCCCAGCTCTGCTGATGTTAGCTGAGTGATTTTTCTGCAAGTTTCTTTTAAGCCTGTTAGGTTTGTGAGATATGGGGTGTGTGTGTGTGTGTGTGTGTGTACTCAATAAATATGAATCACTATCTTATGGCAGAATAATCTACTCCTATTTTTGTAAATTTCCTTTATTAGTAGGAATGCCTTGTACATGGGAAAGTTAAATACAGAATCTGGTGGCTATTCACTTCCCTGCAGGCACATTACCTCTGGCCTCACGGCCCTCCCTTTTCTGGTAATGAATGGAGGCAGTACACAGCGAGAGGCCACCTGAGGCAAACAGGTCACCCATTCTTCCTTGGTGAACATATTCACACAGGGGGATTCCTGGGCTCAGGTCATCTAAGCCATGAGTAAAGAAGAGAGAGGTTTTGTAGTCTGTTTCTTAGGAGAGTTGGCATTTGTCTAAATGGTCCCCATCTGGAACAGGCAGAAGAGCCAAATGACTTGGAACTCTACCAATCTCTTTAGAAAGGGAGGAGGTTGAAAGAACAAGGGCCCATGAGTGGGAGAATAAAGGTAGGTAGAAATCAGGCCCTAGAGCAGATGAGTGAGGAAGACATTTTAGTAAAAAGGACAAGGGAAATATAACGTTTATTATGGTAAAATAATTGAAGTGTATAACGTTGCTTGATTTATTTTAATTATGACTCAAGGGCTCATAGCTGATTAGATAAAGCTGCTTCCTAATTTTGTTTCATAGGCTTGCAGTTGATGCTATTTTTTTTTTTTTTTAAGAATATCTAGTTACTGTCACCTTTGACTTTTAGTTCAACAATGATTTATTTATTTTCTGGTCTAATTTCATTACAAAAACTAAAGAAATTTTCTCCCACCTTCTCTTATTGTATTGAAGTAAATATAGCTGGAATTAACTAAGAGGCCTCTGACTGATTTGGAAATAATTTTATTATGGAGAACTTTCTGTTATAAAGTTGTTCATGGTAATATGATTTGGATTGTCTTCCATATGACCTTGGCTGGCGTATTTTAGGACAATAAGCCTAGTATTACCTGTTTTATGGGGCTCCTCAGAGTGACAGTAGTTCATCGAATATGAAAGATCCTCATTCCTCAGTTTAGAAATCACTGTTGGAGTGCCTGGGTGGCTCATTTGGTTGAGTGTCAAACTCTTGGTTTTGGCTTAGGTCATGATCTCAAGGGTGTGGGATTGAGCCCCTCTCTGGGCTCGAGCTCAGTGGGGATTCTGCTTGAGTTTCTCTCCCTCTCCCTCTGCCCCTCCCCCTCCTCAAATAAATAAATAAATCTTTTTTAAAAAAGGAATCGCTATGGATTAAAGAAGTGGAAACTAATATAGTGAAAAGAGTCATATAGAAATGGTTCAAATATTGGCTCTTCTTCTTATTAGCCGAAGTATCTCAGGGCAAGTGACTTAACCACTTGGAATCTCAGCTTCCTCTTTTTAAAATATATCCACAAATGTCTATTTCACGGGGGTCAGGTATGTGCCATGCGCCAGTTATATGGTGCTAATGTTTGGGCCACTGTGTTAAGCTACAGGATGGGGGGCACCACTAAAATACGTTTATAAGATAACAACAGAATCTTCCTATGGGATTGTCACTAGGATTAGGTGAGTTAGTGCTGTATTTAAAGTGCTTAGAATAGTGGCTGGGCCATAGGAAACACTCAAAAGAATTAGTTTTTGCTGTTGTTTTTATTTTCTCTGTGAGACATTTAATGAAGTCCTTGCAGTTCATTGTGATGAATCCTCCAGTAAAGGTTTTTACACATTTCTATGTATAGGGAGTGTGGAACATAAAAGATTGCATTAAATTGAGCCTTAAATGGTGAGAAGTTTTTCAGGCAGAGCTGGGGAAGAGAAGGGTTTTCCAGGCAGAGGAGAAATGAAGATGCAGAGGAGAAATGGCGATGCCCAGGGAAAGTGGAGAGAAGTTTGGGAGGGGTGAGCTGAGAAAATACAGACTCTAAGACTGTTGTCTGAAAAGGAAGAAATCTAAATGAGATAATGCAGTGTTTATATAGATAGGTTCATTTGGTCACCTTTACTCAACAATTGAGTGTCTGCTATATGCTAGACATTGGGGCACAACGATCAAGATATTCTTGGTCTTCCTGAGTGGAGCTTGAGGTCTAATGGACAACATGTACATTAAATAAGAAATTACAGTGCTATGCTAGAGGAGCTGTGAGCGGGAAAGCAGAGAAGGAAACATATGGGATCATTTCTATTCAAGAGAAGAGGCAAGAATCCAGGATTCCTGACTTCTATGTTAATTTTGATAGCATTGAATTATAACATTTTAAAGCAAATTCAGAAAAAAACTTCATATATTTTGGCTCTTTTTAGTAGCTACCTGTGTTTATTTTATCATTATTTTAAATTATTATATTAGTTATATTATTATAATTTAAATTTTATTTATTAGTAGCATTTTATTATTGTTTATGAAATAAATTTTTTTTAAAAGATTTTATTTATTTATTTGACAGAGAGAGAGAGAAAGCAGGAACACAAGCAGGAGGAGTGGGAGAGGGAGAAGCAGGCTTCCCGCGGAGCAGGGAGCCCGATGCAGGGCTCGATCCCAGGATGCTGGGATCAAGACCTGAGCTGAAGGCAGACGCTTAACGACTGAGCCACCCAGGCACCCCATGAAATAAATTCCTGAGAAAAGATTTTAAGCATATTGAAATATTTATGTATATATTTATATCAAGGGTGTTGGAATATGTATCATATATCATATGTATTTATTTAATCTTCATATCAAAATATTTTGAAAATATACTAAAGGTAATTCTCCTTTGAAATTATGGTATTTAATTTTTATATTCATAGATATTTTAAGATACTTTTTAAAAAATATTTTATTTGTTTATTTGAGAGAGAGAGAGAGAGAAGGGTGAAGGGCAGAGGGAGAAGCAGACTCCCCACTGAGCAGGGAGGCTGACTTGGGACTCGATCCTGTGACTCCAGGATCATGAACTGAGCCGAAGGCAGAGGCTTAACCGGTTGAGCCACCCAGATGCCCCTTAAGATACTTTTTTATGGGATAATCTTTCAAGAAGGATATAACATGTCAAAGGACACTAACATTTAAAAAATGTTAATAATAATAAAGAATGTGAAACACTTGATATAATGGCTTTTTATTCAAAACACATCTTAACTAAATTCTCAGGATTTTAAAATTAAGCCTGTACATAAGGAGCTTTTGATTATTCTCTCTGTTCCACAACAGAAAATATTATCTATTTCATAATTTACTCTTTTATTGAAAAATTGTTAGGCCCCACAGATTTATTTCTTGTAAGTAGCAAATATTGAAAAAAGGGGGCCTCACTTATTCTTTAAATGTTGTTTTCAGAATAGCTCACTGTACCCAGAAATTTAAGCTTCTGTTTCTCTTTTATTGTGCTAAGCGATAACAAAAAGGTTAAAATATTGTGTCTGATCCCTCGCCTGGCATTTTATTTACTCCTGTGATAGGCAAGGTACAGTGTGAAAAAGAGGGAGCCAAAGATTAGGTCCACCTCTCCACAGGTCTGAGAGAACATGCCTGTGGTGGCTGTCGTAAATATAGGCGGAGTTGACTATGACAAGATTACTGATTCTTAAAAAACTGAAACTAAATAGCATTTACTTCTACATTTGGAAGAATGGCAGAGCACAAAGGAAAGTGTTATGTTCCCGAAAGCTGTCCGTGTATCTGGAAAGATTGGGAGTACCTCTCGGGAGAAGTGATTGCTACACCATGTTATACCTGGTAATGAGATCCATTTATTTCACACAAGTTTTCCTAAGCAATTGTATTAGTTTCGATCATCTTGTAGTTACTTAATGTGACTGACTTCAGCAAAAAAAACAAATCAAGCCTGAGTAAATAAGATTTTCAAGGCATTCAGGAGTTGGTGGAGAGCTATTACCTACAGGGGAATCATACCATTATTTTGGGGCATATTTGTTTAGCCCAGAAAAAAAAAACAAAACAAAACTGTGAAATGTAAAAATTTGAAAATTTAATAAGAAAAAAATATCTCAAGTTTATAAGAAATTAATAAATGCTCCAAAGAGAAGATCACATTTAATACAAGGTCTTCTGTTTGGAAATAAGCCAAAACAATGCCATAAAACAAAATTGAAATATAACTTCTTTAAAATGTGGAAAAAAAATTCTAAGCTCATGAAAAATGTCACATCTAGTATATGTAAACTGATCCAAATATAGGAGACAGTTTTTTGCTCCCATCAGGGTTATATTCAATTTTTTATTCTGTCACCTGTTTTCAGGTGATCCTAGCACTATTTTCTAGGCTTGCGTGTGGTATCTGGTAATCTTTTTAAGCAAAGTGATAAATATAGGCCTAACTTGTCAGTGTAATAAATATTATAGAACCAATTGGCAATATGACTAAGGGCTCTTGGCTCAATGAATGTTCTTGAATACAAACCTTACAATGTTTTTACTGCTTGCAAAACACTAATTAGAGCCAAATGTCTCAGAGAGATAACTGGTGTTATTTTTGGCTAGTGTTTGTCGGCGAGGGATGTTCAATTGCACCTACTATCCATGCCCGGCTGTGTGTACAATATATGGGGACCGGCATTATCATTCTTTTGATGGACTGGAATATGACTATATCAGTGATTGCCAGGTATTTTTGATAAAGGTATGTCACGATTAGATACTTTTATTTGCACTTGTGTAAAGACTTAATGTAAAAAACAAGTATGCTGATACATGACATATAAATCCACAAGTCATTAATAAAACCTACAAAAGTGATAGCAATTTTAAACATTTCATTGACTCATTCTTAAGTTTTATCATTTATAGGTGATGAGCTAACTCTTAAATTTTCTATGCTTCTGTTTTCTCATTTGTAAAATGGGGATAATAATTGTACCTGTCTCTGGGGGTAGTCTTTGGGATTAAATAAGATAAAAATATATAACACTCTTAGGTAGTGCTTGATATATAGTAAGTGTTCAATAAATGCCAACCATTTTTATTTTTATGAGCTTAGTTTGGTGAATACAAATATAAGACATTAAACCATGCGTTGGACGATACGTATTGTTTATGGTTATAAGCAATAAAGAGACATTATTCTTAATTCTAGACATGTTATCTTGATGATATACTATAGTAAACCCTGGGCTTAGTATACCTGATAAAATCCTTAAAATTTCTCATATGTTTAATGCGTTTGGGTTTACTTTATTCCTAAATTTTATTTAGACATCACTGATCCCAGAATTAAATTTCTAAATGTAAAATGTAAGCTTCAGAAAAAAGTTGTACGAGAGTGAACAAAATAACATCTTTTCTTCCAGCAAGGTAACCTGTGATTATCTTGAATGCATGTCTTATTTCTGGGTAATGCTTTTATGTTATTAGAGGTATGTGTGTGATTCTGTTCTTTTAAGCATATATCAACAAAGTAGACACATTCCTATTTTGTATTAGTTCTAGTAAATAAAAAACAAATGGTAAAATCCATTGTGTTCCAAACTTAAACAATTCCTGCTTATGTTTTAAACCATTGAATTTTCCATTTGGTACTATTCTCAGCCTCCATTATGAACAATTTTAAGTTTCTTAAAGAATAAATCCAAATTTGTCCAAGAAAATTCTGAAGTTGAGAAGATTGGGATCATGCCTTACTTTCTTTTCCCCTCCCCATGTCATTTTGCAAAATGCTGAGCATTTGGTGAAATCTTACCAACTCCTTATTTGAGCTGTGTGCGCTGCTTGGCTTTTCCTTAACCCCTCATTTTCTTCACCGTGGAGAAATCATAGTGTTTACCAGTCTATTTTAAAACAATGATTGTGCAGAAAGCATTTCAAGTAGAATATTTGTCTCATCTCTGATTCTTGGTAAAATGAAAGTATGTGCTTGTGTTTGATGCTGAATGATTATAGCAGCCTTTCTAAAAATTGTTTATTTCTTTATTTATTGGTGCTTCACTATAACAGTATCATTCCATTTAGCAGGCAAAAGCCATTAAAGTTTGGCTTTTAGACTTTTAAAACCTGACTCCTATCGTCACTTTAATTTGCTACTATATCCTTCTGTTAAAAGACAATATCTCATGTTCAGTTTCAAATTTTAATAAGATATGCCTGTCTGTGTATGAGAAGACATGTCACAGGAAATATTCTTCCAATCTTTTAGTAAGCAATGAAATTTAGATCCTTAATTTAATATCTGGATTAAGATCTGTCATTAGGGTTCATGTAGTAAGATTAAGATATGAAGAATATTAAAAGTCTAAATTTTCAATTTCTAGAATTGTGTCTTTTTTCTTTCTGCCAAAGCAGAAGTATTCTTCCTTTTTGTACTTTAACAATGTTCTTTAAAAAAGAAAGTGTTTACAAAAGATAGACTTCAGAATGTAACTTTCAGGGATTTCAATTTGGTAATTAAAGAGAAGAAAAACTATTAATAATTAATTAGAATTATACTGGAGAATTATTTACTATATTATAATGGACATTTTTATGAAAATTAGTAAAACCAGTACCAGGCCACAAAATAATTAGGACAGTTTGATCAACATATACTTGATAAGCCAAGAAATATGTTATTTGATCATGGTGCAGGTAATTATTTCATATCAAAGATGAATTAGTGATTAACAATGCAACCTAATTTTCATGGTTTTGAAATCTTTTCATGCCGGCTAGTAAATTTCTCAATGCTTGGGTTTTTTTTTTTTCCTGCCTCAATTTTTCTTCAGTAATTTTTTTGTTTGGTTTGGTTTGGTTTTAGTTTTGGTTTCTTCGCTTACTCCACATGCCTAGCCTTCTCTGGTTTAAAGGGCAGAGCCTTCTCTTTTGGGGAAAGAATCAGCATTTCCTTTGAGAAGGATACAATTGCTACCAGCCCATTCATTTACTTGCTACTTTTTCAGGGACAGGAATAATTTCTGTGAAGTACAGATTTAATTCTTTCTTCCTTGTCAAACAGCTCTCTTTCCTCCTGCCTTGATTACAGATTCTAGGTTTTATTTTTGTTATTTGTAACACTGGTGACATTTATTTCTTTGGGCCTTCTGGTGGTCTAGTAACCTCATCCATAAATATGTCTCTCCATTTGCCAATTGGACTTCTAAAAATTAATACTTACTCAACTTTATTTTATAAGTAACTTGACCTTCACATTTAAAGAGATATGAAAGTTCTTTTTTTTTTTTTTTTAATCTCTGGATTGTAGAGTTTTCAATGTAATCTAGTTTTAAGTACAAAGTAAGTACTTACCATATGTTTGTTGAAGCTGGTCAAACTTTAAAAATTCAGGTTCTCTGATATTTTATTCATTTTGGAGGCTGTTTATCCTTTACTGTGAATACATATGGAATATATAACATATTGTTTTTTAAGTGGGTTGAAGCAAATTTAAGACAAAGGTATAATTGTATATCCAGAGGTAAGACTTGTTTAACAGTGAAAAGAGATGAGAAAGAAAGGCTTCTAATTTCATCACTCTCCATCATTTGTTCCATTAATGTTTCTGGTGTGCCTTCTATGGGTCGGGCCCTACACTGAGGAGTGCAAGTATGATGACCAGCAAAAACAGAGATGGGCCTTGCCTCTGAACCTGAGACTGGTGTGTGGTGGAGGGTTAGTTATTAATCACCTAATCACAAAACTCATAAAATTTCAACTGCAAAAGTCAGTGATGACCTGAATGCAAACTCTAATTAAACTTTTAAAAGTTTGTCTTCTTTTTTCCTTTGATGTAACTTGTGCTTTGTAATTCTACTGCCTCTGCTGGTCCCTTGTCTCTGATCCCTCCTCAATATCTTCTGATGGCTCCTTTCTTCAAGAGTTTCTTAAGACACTAGGGCTCACAGGTTCCATATTACCATGTCTGTTTCCTCTGCAAAACTCTAATTAAGGAACAAACTGAGATCCTGAAAACATTACAGAGTTGATATATATTTCTTTTAAAAATGATAAATACTCTTCCACTTACTTTCCCTTCCTCTGGCCATCCTAACAGTGACTGGAAAAGTTATTCCTTATTAAAAAGATCTTTTGAGGGCGCCTGGGTGGCTCAGTTGGTTAAGCGACTGCCTTCGGCTCAGGTCATGATCCTGGAGTCCCGGGATCGAGTCCCGCATCGGGCTCCCTGCTCAGCAGGAGTCTGCTTGTCCTTCTGACCTTCCCCCCTCTCATGCTCTCTCTCTCTCTATCTCATTCTCTCTCTCAAATAAATAAATAAATAAAAATCTTAAAAAAAAAGATCTTTTGATGTTTTTGACTGACTTCTGGTTCAGCAAAGTTTGGTTGTCTCCAATCTTTATTTCCAGTTTAGTCCCAAAGAAGAAATCTACTCTAAAAGGATCTTAAAGTTACAGAATCAGGAGATAAGCAGCCAATTTAAAATTTTCTCCAAATAGTAATCATTTGCATGTATTTACCATTTCTAAGCCAATCATTTTTATTCCCTGAAATGAGATTCTTACTGTGGTTTGTCTTCTAGGTGCAGTTTTTATTTATATTGTTTGTCTGACAACCATGCTGGGGACAAAGGGGTCAGAGGCAGAAAGACGACAACTTAGACCTTTATTGATAGTTAGTATAATATACCTTGTCTATATTACAATGGATATTTTCAATGCACATGAGTTTTTTTATAGTTTCCTAACATTTTTATATCAGGAAAATCAGAAACATTTATAATTAAATTAAACTATATGATAAAAATATAAAGAAAATTCCCCTTCAATTCTGAGACATTAATGTTTCCAAAGCTAAAATGGAAGTGAAAAGTATATTAATTTTGGAGCGCCTGGGTGGCTCAGTCATTAAGCACCTTCCTTCGGCTCAGGTCATGGTCCCAGGGTCCTGGGATCGAGCCCCACATTGGGCTCCCTGCTCCGCGGGAAGCCTGCTTCTCCCAGTCCCACTCCCCCTGCTTGTGTTCCCTTTCTCGCTGTGTCTCTGTCAAATAAATAAAATCTTAAAAAAATTATTAAAAAATATATATTAATTTTATTTAATTTTTAAAATTGTATGAACAAAACTTTATAGACAGCTCTGATGTATTTTTTAATCTATTTCAGTAGGAAGATGAAAATCTTGGAGTTTATGGAATTAATTCTGTGCCTTTTTTTTTAGAGAGAGAGGGAGTATGAGTGGGGTTAGGGGGAGGGGCAGAAGGAGGAGAGAGAATCTTAAGCAGACTCCATGCCCCTCATGGAGCCCCATTCAGGGCTTGATTTCATGACCCTGAGATCATGACCAGAGCCGAAATCAAGAGTTGGATACTTAAGTGACTGAGCCACCCAGGCGACCCTGTCAGTGTCTTTTCAAAAAATTAGTGGTTAGCCTGGTGATGGGTATTAAAGAGGGTACGTTCTGCATGGAGCACTGAGTGTTATGCACAAACAATGAATCATGGAACACTTTATCCAAAACTAATGATGTAATGTATGGTGATTAACATAATAATAAAAAATTTTAAAAAATTAATTCATTTTCTACTTTATCCATGTAACCTAACTCTTAAATATTGTATCCTTGTTGGAAATTTCAAGCAAGATGATTGTAATATTTTATCCATAAGATCGATCTCCATTATTAATCTTAGATGTTAAGGTTCAATACTTACTTTGCATTGTAATAGTTTACCTACTTAGATAATTCACCCCCTATTTTAAAAACTTCTAAAACATTCAGTAGCACATTAATAGCATAGGTTTTCCAGTAATTATTTTTGTACCTTTCTCTATTTTTCTCTTCTTTCTCTTTCTTTCTTTCTTTCTTTCTTTCTTTCTTTCTTTCTTTCTTTCTTTCTTTCTTTCTTTCTTTCTCTTTCTTTCTTCTTTCTTTCCTTCCTTCCTTCTTTCTTTCATATTTAAATTTACACTCTATGCTAGGAGCTATTAAGGGTACAATTATTAAGACAATAGCTTCACCCTCAATTGTTTGATATTTGGAGGAGTCATTAATAAACAAGAAGCTAGCAGGCTGGGATAAATGAAAGCTCTCTTGTGGGAATGTAACTAATTTTGACTAGAGAAAGAGCAAGCAGGAAAGTTTCATGGAAGAGGGAGGAATTGGTACCAGAGTATTTCACCCCAGTATAACCCACTTCTTTTTCAGTGTATTTCCAGGTAGATTTCCTTGGTAATGAAACACCTCAGGGCGATTTTCTTCTCATGGCATCCTGGTTAAGTGCCTGCTATTTCAGAGAACCAACAGTAGGGGGTCCTGTGGTAATGTCCATGCAAAACCCTAAGGGAAATACCATCCCAAGGAAATCTTTGAACAAGAGTGTACACCTCACAAAGGTGACAATTGAAGGATGGTTTTGCCTCCCAGGCAGCAGGAGTTCATGGATGCTCTGTTGTCATTCATGCAACTGGGACAATCTCTGTGTGACTGCTCTACTCTCTTCTTTCTCAGACTTGCTTGTATAACTCTCTTTTCTGTATCTTTTATCTTTGCATCAGTTCATTGTTTCTGCTTCCTTATATTTTAAGCTTGCTCTCATCTATTCAGCACCCCTCTACCGTCTATCCTCTGTCTATTCACCCTCAAATCTTACTACAAAAAAGCTTAAAAAAAAAAAAAACCCATCATTTTCTGGTTCAAGCATGAGAGATAATCTAACAGGCTAGAGTTCTTTCTTTTCATGCTTGCATTAAACTCTGTTGGCCTGAGTTGGCACCATCACCATATCAGGGCTAGTCCAGTGGCTTGGCTGTGTCCCGGCCACTGTGGGAAGGGTGGCAAGATCACCCCTTCTGTGTCATTGTGTGAGGAAAATGAGTTCTCAAGGAGAAAAATCTGAACCCATTAAACAATCTCTTAAGAAGCCACAGTTACCAGAGGTCATTTTGATGCACTAGAAGATTCTAATTTAGAGAAAGTATCATTGACAAAATTTCCAGATTCTGTTAATCCTGTTACCAAAAAAAAAGGTAGACCCAGAGGCCCAGAACCTACTCAATATGGAGATTGGAAATGAAAAGGACACTGTATTGATTTTTAAGCCACATATTATTAACTTCATAACATGTTTCATGACAGCTATCAAATATAGAGATAAATTTGGTGGCGTGAAAATATTTATGGTCTTTATATCCACCAAACATTAATGAAAAAACCTGACGACTTCCAAAAACTGAGGTAGCAGCAATGGAAATGCATCATTCAGATCTCCTCTTGTGGGAAGCAGAGTTGACTTGAGAACTCCAGCTGTTGCCCCATTGGATCCCCCACTGTGTTCCTGCTGAAGCCACACTACCCCTCAGCTGTTCTTAGCCAATGAATGAGTATGGTGGGGCTGCAGAAAATGAGTATGCTGGCCCACTCCCCTGATGGGTGCCATTGGGTCAAGGACTCCCCATTAGCCTCCCCAGAATTTTCTTGGTACTGTGCTGCTGTTAGAAACTCTTCCTACCCAGTCTTCCTTTTTGCTCTTTCCCCCTCACAGGTGTCAGACTCTGCCTACTTTGCCCCTTTATAATTCAAAATGTCTCCTCAATAAATCTCTTTCACATTTAAAAAAATAGAATAGAACTCTGTTGGCCCCTTGGTGAATGTACAGCTTTGGGACATGAAACATGGCTTCCTGAGGCTACTGTATTAGCAGGAACTTTGTGTGGGATACTTACCCTTAAAAGGGATAGGGGCTATGACAGGTGCTTAGATTGACTGACATTTGAGTAAAATAATATTCCACCTTGAGAGGTGCTGACATTTTGTTTTGGAATCACTTGGGAGAATATTTTCTATAAATGTTTGCAGTACCTCAGAATAAAGGGTTTGAGGAATCCATGTGGTACACTGATGTTGACATTTTCCCTCTAGCTTTATAATCATTACTTATTATGTTGCTTAGCAACTCTGTAGCATTATTTCCAAACCTAATATTAACTTGAAATACATTAGAAATGAAAATTATAGAAACTTGACTCTTAGGAATTGATATTGTTTCAAGTTGCTGTCAGCAATAACATGATATTACAGGGCAGACTATACAATATAGAATATTTCATGGCATTTCTGAGTTTAATATAAAGACTAATCTAACACTGAGGAACTTTAATTAATAGCAATAGAAATGTAATGGCAATAGAAAGCCTTTCAGCTGGCTTTTCACATCCCTTAATCTAAATAACTTTTCTCCAGAGGAAGAACAGAACAAAACCCTGAATTACATATATTTTTTCTTCTTTGAAAATTGTTCATGAAGGCAGAAAATGTGGCATAATGTTTTTGAGTAGTACAATGCCATATTCATCTTAACGACCTTTATTATTCTCCTTTTCAAAATTTGGGCAATGCTTTGCAAAAGGATTGTTTAAGAAGCAAAAGCTTTCAGTTCCTATGAAGGAAGGAAGGAAAAGTGGGTCACAGAAGGACACATTAATTACTTTGTCAACACCATTCATTGAAAACCTATCCTCTTGGCACTATGCTGTAGTAATTACTTATAAGACAGAAAGAATTTGGCCAAACCAAAAGAAATATTGAGCTAGTGTTCATATTGCTGGTGATATGAAAAACCTAAGTATAGAGAATTTATACCTGTATGATTTGCAGATATTTAAGGACTTTTTCACTTTGAAAATAAACACTGACCCATATATCTAAAAATGAAAAGAATTCAGGAAATGTGTGTGGGCCTTTGAAAATTGGACAGAGAGTTCAAAGAGAAATGCCACATTCTTTCTGGTGAAATCCCCACCTTTCACAAGTTAGCGAGAGCCCTCTTAGAGCAGTGTGGCTTTTAATTTTTGGAAGGATAAAGACCACTTTAAAATCTGATGAAAACCATGGACTTTCTTCTTAGAAAAATACAAATCATCAAAAAACAACATTTTACAATGAATTTTCAGGGTCTGTAGAGCCACAGAAGCCCACCCGGGAAACTGATACCAAAAAAGAAACCCTGATTCTAGAGAATGTGTTCCTAGTGGATGCAGCTGGGAATGGCTGAAGGAAGGTAGAGGTGAGGTGGGAGGTGAGGGAGTCCGGTTGAGAGTATATGGAGCTAAATAATATTCTCCAAAACAAAGAACTCCCTTCAACTTACAACTGACTTTTCTCCTGAATCATTACTAGACCCTCCCTAATTTCTCTACAAATAGCATAACAACAACAACAAAAAAATTAGGATTTTGAACTCTGTCTCTGCTCTTATTTAACCAAGTGACTTTGGACAACCAGTTAATCCTCCTTAACTTCACTTCCTGATCTGTCAAGTGGAGATAATAATTTAAAAATTATCTTAAGGGGCGCCTGGGTGGCTCAGTTGGTTAAGCGACTGCCTTCGGCTCAGGTCATGATCCTGGAGTCCCTGGATCGAGTCCCGCATTGGGCTCCCTGCTCGGCGGGGAGTCTGCTTCTCCCTCTGACCCTCTTCCCTCTCATGCTCTCTCTATCTCATTCTCTCTCAAATGAATAAATAAAATCTTTAAAAAAAAATAAAAATTATCTTAAGAATTAAATATCATATGTAATGTTCAAAGGAAGCCCTCAAATGATACGCATTATTGTATTTACTAACACTACCAAAGTTTTGTATCTATTTCAATTTTAACCTGTAGGCAGGTAATTGTTTAGCCAGAAAACTTTTAAAAATATAACAAAAGATGTTGCCTAAAATGAAAATATTTCTTTTAAAATTCCCCTAAGTGACATGCCTTG
Organism: Leptonychotes weddellii; assembly: GCF_054177405.1. Taxonomy (NCBI): domain Eukaryota; kingdom Metazoa; phylum Chordata; class Mammalia; order Carnivora; family Phocidae; genus Leptonychotes; species Leptonychotes weddellii. The sequence continues at coordinate 125,237,762 of NC_138373.1, forward strand.
GGTATTTGTTGAAAAGAAATTGGTTGATAAATTGGAGCTATAATAATAAAATAGAAAAAAAAGTTTTATTAGAACAAAATTTTAACAGAAGATATTGAAGATAAATATTTAGATATTGAACTATTTTGGTATATTTTTATAAATATTTTTACATTATTAGATCAGAATAATTTTTATTTTAGAGATAAGCTGTATTTTATTTAATTTTTTTGAGATAAGCTGTATTTTAATTTCAATACAATCCATTATTAGTCTTCTTTAAAGTTTGTTAATAAAATATAACCAACAATTACATATAATATACACTTGTATTAATGCATTATTTTTGACATTTCAGAGTGCAGATGATTCAGATATATCTGTCATTGCCCAGAACAAGAAATGCTTTGACAACGATATTGTTTGTTCCAAAAGTGTTTTGATTTCAGTTGGGGATACTGAAATTTACCTGAATGATACTCCTTACAAACAGGTTAGTAAATTATTTCTTTTAGGATCATTTTAACTTCTCCTGAGAATACTGAAAACAAAATAGAAACAATTCAGGGTACTTTTTCTGCAAGTGGTTACTAGATTTAGATTTTCTCTGTTGTTTTATGTGGCTTCAGTAAATCATACGTGACTTGTCTCTTTTGCTTATTTATTTTTTTAACGATTTTATTTATTTGCGAGAGAGAGAGCGTGAGAAAGAGCACCAGTGGGGGGCGGGGAGGGCAGAGGGAGGGGGAGACGCAGGCTTCCCACAGAGAAGGGAGCCTGATGCAGGGCTTGATCCAAGGACCCCAGGATCCTGATCTGAGCCAAAGGCAAACGCTTAACAGACTGAGTTACCCAGGTGCCCCAGTCTCTTTTGTTTATATTCCACTTCTCTGTATTCCAATTCTTTCCTCTTTTCTTCAAACCCATGGTCACCATTTTGGCCCTAGCAACCATCACCAGTTATCTGGAGGACAGCACCATCTTCCGCACTAGATACTTAGCTTCCCGAATTAGTTCCTCTCCTCTTACCTTGCCATACTGCAGCCAGGGTGGCTTTTTTTCTAAAATGGGGATCTAATCTCCCATCAGTCTAGTGCTTCAAAACTTTCAGATGACTTCCCAGTTCTCTGATAAGACCTTACCAGTCTGACCATTGTCACCTCTCCTGCCTCATGTCTCCTCACTTTCTGCTCCAAGCCCATGTCCCAGAAACTGGACCTTTCATTATTCTTCAGACGGTCTATTCTTTCTCTCACCTCTGTTTCTTCGTGAATGTCATTGCTCCTGCCTGGATCTGCCTTTTCTTTAACTTATTCTTCTGTGATAGGTCTCATCTTAACTCCTTCAGGAGCTCCTCTTCATACCTTGAAGCACCCTGTTAGGACATTCAGCACACATTAGTGAAATTACTTGTGTGGTTGTCTGCTTCTCCCATTTGTTTACAAATTCTAACATGAGAAGCGGGACCACTGTCTCTCTTATTTATTCCTGTACTCTTGGAGCCTGCCCAATTTTGAAAGCATGAATACATTTCGTTCATTCATTCATTCATTCATTTGTCTACTATCTACCAAAATCTATATTAATTATTGGGACTGAAACAGTGAAAATGCCCTTTAGGGCATTATACTCAGGGGAGGGAGAATATTCAAATAAACAAGAATGCACGTGGAATGTGTTATAGCAGGAGTGTGTATAGGACAGTATGGGAATCCCTGAGAAGAAGCCAGCCTTGGATGTTTAGGGTAGTTGTTAACGGTGTAGACTTTGGAGTCAGTTGGTACTCACCTAGAACCCCTGTTCTATCTCTTGCTGGTTGTGTCACTTTGAGCAAGTTTCCTTCACCTCTTCAAGCTGCAGCTTTCCCAATTGTAAATGTAGGATGATTATAGAATCTACTTCTTAGGTTCATATGATGATTAAATTAGATAATGGATTTCAAGAAATGACTTTCTTCCTCTCCTTCACCCTCCTTATATTTTGAAGGCTCAGAAGATATGCTTTGGATTAAATGATTTGAACTGAGTCTTAAAGGATGAGCAGGTATTAGCCAGGTGAAGAGAAAGAGTAGAAAGGCAGTCAATATAGAAGAATGGTCATGTTGAAAGGAACTGAGTTGAAAGATAAAATAGCTTGTTTGGAGAACTGCAAGTGATTTAGTTTGGTTGAAGTATGTGGGGATAGTGGAGGGAGGGTGTGGCAAAGAGATTCAGGGGGGACTATCCAGACCGACTTTAAAGCAGGGAGCATGGGAACAAGGGCAGTAGATAGGAGGCTGGTTCCAGACCATGGAGGCTCTTCAATGGTATAAGATATATGAACTTATTTTACAAGTAAGAAAGTTTTAGAATAGTGTTTCTTACAGTTTGGTCTATAAATATGTATTAAAATCATCTGGAATATCTACTCTAAAAGCTGGTTCCTGGGCTTCCCCTCGTAATTAGAATGGCTGAGGTTGAGAATGAAGATCAGTATTTTTTAATAAAGATTTTATTTATTAATTTGAGAGCTAGGCGAGAAAGAGAGAGAGAGAGCTGGGGGAGGGGCAGAGGCAGAGGTAGAAGCAGACTCCCTGCTAAGTAGGGAGCATGACGCGGGGCTCGATCCCAGGACCCTGAGATCATGATCCGAACCGAAGGCAGACGCTTAACTGACTGAGACACCCAGGTGCCTCTGAAGATCAGTATTTTTAATGGTACCCCCTGATTCTTCTGCACACTAAAGCTTGAGAATCAGGGCTGTAGATCACAGCTTCTATTTCAATCAGAAATATTGAGACCAACCAGGCAGCAATCGAGATTTTGGCAAAACAGAGTTTCTATGTCATGTTGACATCTTTTGAAAGTAATTACTGAAGTTTGGCATAGCCAGCAGCTGGATATTCATTTATAGGTGAAGTTTCTAAGACCAAGAATATGTTTTTTTTAAGAAAAAAACTGAAGAGAAAATAGTAAATGCTCTTGTAGAAACAATTTGACACGTTTTTGAAGTGGTAATTACAGTTCAGTGTAACTTTCAACTTCCAATGTTCACCTGTATGCAGGTGTCGATGAATCTCCATATCAGTTGTGAAGTATGAAGTAGGATAAAGGAAAGTCATAAAAATAGTGTGACCCTAACAAATCCCCTGCTAATATTTTTTCTTGAACATCAGAAGTGAAAATAAGTACGACTATTTTTGGCAGATGGATTGCTCATTGAGGGGAAGGAAAAAAACTGTTATTCTTTCAATAAATACACAATTTTGTTTTGTCAGACATGTAAGATATAAATGTTTTATGAATTTATTTAAGCTGCACTCTAAATATTTTCATTCTCCACATTTGTAACTTATCTTTCTAACATCATTCTAGTTTGTTGAAAGTGCTATAATTCTCATCTGAAGTGGAGGTCTCGATTTTGGGCAATTCACAACACCCTCCCTTTTCTAATGGAAAGCAGCATCTTTACTTCCTAATCTGAAAAGAAAGGAGCACACTATCCCCTTTTGACCAAAGAGAACTGTTTTTCTTGTGGTAAACTTCCCTGTTTAGTAAAAATGAAGGATTTTTACCTCTACAGGCAAATAGAAAAGATACCTTTTACATCAGGATAATGGATGCAACAACAACCCGAAAGAAGTCTAATGATAAACTGCCTGCCTTATCCAAAAATTATTTTTAAGTTCTAGAGATATGTCAACCAGTCCAAGGGAACCTTAATAGGAAAATACATGAAAAAGTATTTTATTGATTGAAAGGAGCTATAAGCCACAAATATTCTGCTTACTTGCTTTAATTCTTGCTGATCAGGCTGGAAGGTGAGACCTGTGAATAGGCTGTTGCAGGAAGGTTTTAAAAATATGTAAATCACACCTTGATCTAGAAGCTGAGGATACTGCTATAAACTTGACAAAGTACATCTTTCAAGGAGCTAACATTCCTTAGGAGAAGACAGATAATAAAGCCGAAGACAAACCATATAATAGAAAGGTACTGAAAAATAAAACAATAAAAATAGGTTCTATGGCAGAGAGTGACTTGGGGGCAGGGTAGGCCTAGTGAAGAATGAAAATGTGATGCCCCTTGTTCAAACAGGATTTTTTTTTCTCCCTTTGTTTTGCTGTCTCTTTTGACCTGTCATGGTGTGTGTGTGTGTGTGTGTTTTCTTTATTATTTAAGACCTTGCTCACTCAGGAACAAGGATACTCCCAGGTTGAGTGCAGACCCTCATAGGCACCCAGGGCCTTGCCCCATAACTCCAAGTTGGCACTTGGGAGTAGAAGGAAAAGAGGTTAAGTAGAATCCATTAACCATATATATGTTTACACAATATATACTATTACTTATAATATGCTGAGTCCCTGTAAGTTTGAGCTTGGTCTAGAAGACTGAAAACTCTTTATGGATATGACTAAGTTTATTTACCTTGTGCTAAGGAATGTTTCTAAAATAGTATTCCCAAACTATGATTTTGTTATTGTGTAATCAAAGGATTGTATATCCCCTTCACAATTTTTATTTTGCTTCTGGCTAAATTTGCTTTACTTACTCTGATTTAACCATGTATTTTTAAAGTTATTATATGAGTTAATTACAATGTCAGATTTAATGTAATCTTTTATAGGGTATAGCCCCTGCTCATAAGGAACGCTGCATATTTGTTCTTTAGGCTAAAGGTATGCTTAATTTTCCGAACAGATTCCATCTCTAGTTTCTCTTTAATGTTATTATTTATAGCATACAGATTATTTTCCTTTAATATAAACATGGTCTCTCACTTTCCTATTCAAAAGCTCTTATTGAATGCATTTTGCACATAGAATAGCAGCCCTTGACTGTATGGATAACTTGGCTGCAAAAGGTCTCTGATTATGCTTGCCATGGAATCCATGGTCTAGCCCTTTGGTGCTCTCCTTAGTCCTGAACAAATTTTGAATTTTCTTGCCCCTAAGTCTCTATTCAAGTTATTACTTTTGCTTGGAATGATTTCTTCTCCATTCTCATTTCCAGCTTTGTATACCTTCCTATGTATGGCCTCTTACAGATCCATTCATATCCTACTCCTTGCAAGAAACCTTTCCAAGTCCCTTTAATGGAAATTCATCTCCCCATTCTCTCTCTCCTGATTTAGATAGATATAGATATAAATATAGATACAGTTATAGATGGATAAAGATAGATAGATCTATTTATCTATCTATAGATCTACCTATCTACCTGTATATAGATACATATACAGAGAAAGAGTACACATACACTCCGTGTTTTTGTTTTTCAGTTATGCAGGTAACATCATATATTTTTAGTACTTAATCATATTATTCATCATCAGCATAGAATTTCTGAGTCAGCAGGTATATCACCTTACCCTTAATGTACTCTATGTCTGTGCTTTTGTTTATGCTCTTTTCTATAGCAGAAATACTTTTGCTTATTTATCCATATTGAGCCCATCTATCAGATTGTGTCTCATTACCAATTTATGTATTTCCTATTTTATGCATTTGTTTTGTCTTTTACTACAGAATTTGGAAAAGACAGAGCCAAGAAAAATACTAGTACATAGATACTTATTGGTGGATATTAATTAATGTTTACACTTTGGTTAACAAACAAGGAATTCATTTTTTTCTTTCTTTCTTTCCTTCTTCTTCTTTTCTTTTTTTTTAAAGAAACGATCAAGTTTTTTTCTGGAAAATAAACCTACATACCAGCTTTGGAAGGCAGGGTACTACATAGCAGTATACTTTCCAGAGAACGATATCACTATTCTTTGGGATAGAAAGACAACCATTCATATCAAAGTTGGACCTCAGTGGAAGGTAGGTCAACCTATTTGGTAGGCCAATCCAAGTGAGATGTAAGAAATGAAGTTACATTTACCTTTAGATGTTTTATGGAAATAAAATAATTGATATTTTCTTTAAGAAACAAGTTATATTATCAGAATTACTAGCTCTTAACCCAGTGAAGGAAACTCTTACCAGTTAGAGTACGGTGTTGTGTACAGTTCTTTTTGACTTTAACCTTAGAGTAACCAGTTTTCCAAAGTTACTTAGGTCAGCTTCTTTCTTCCCATCCCTTTCAGCGTGGTTATATGATATGTTTGTCATACATTTAGATTCATTTATTACATTCTGCATTCTATCTTTTCCTCCACATTCTGGATTTTTTTAAGTTTGAACATAGTACATTTATTAAAAAAAGTTATGGTCTAGAGTTCTATGGATTTTAACAAATGCGTGGAGTTGCCTATCTACCACCAGAGTTCTATATAGAACAGACCTCTCAACTCCCTGATTTCTCCCATGTTGCCCCTTTATTGTCAACTCCTACTGATCTATTTTTCATCTCTATAGTTTTGCCTTTATGCAGCCTGTTGAGTCTGGCTTCTTTGACTTGGCAAAATACATTTAAGATTCACCCATACTGTTGAATGAATTAATAGTTTGTTCCTTTATACTGTTGAGTAGTATTCCATTGTATGGATGTACTAGTTTGTTTTATTCATTCATGGTTGAAGATTCAATCTGGGTTGTTTAGAATTTTTGGCAATTTCTATTTTAAATTGTTTTAAATATTGTTTTCTGTTAAATATTGTATAAATATTAAGTGTGTTTGTTATTTTAAATCTTATTAAATATTTTAAATTTAGATATTGAAGTTGTTTTTGAAACATTAATACATTTTTGAAAATCTGGTTTATCTGAACTTGAAATTCAGCCTCATGGATATAACGTGTGGCAAGTTAGGGAAAAATCGGGATGGTAACAACATATTCTTATAAGACTGTGGAACAGATACATATTTTTAAAGATTTTAATATGGTGTACATTTAAGATATGATTGTATATTGAAATCATTTTCTTTCAACCTCAAGCGAGATAAAGTCCATAAATCTATTATTAGGGGTTTGCTGGCTTCTTGCATTTCTTTGATGCAAGTGAAATAATTTAGTCATTGCCATGCTTCTTCAACCATGTTTCTCTGCTATTCTTTATTATTTATCCTCTCTTCCCTACTTTTTGGAAGTGAATGAACCAATTATTCTTCTACATCTCCCCTTTTATTGCTGCCTTAAATTGTTGGGTGACCAATGGAGGAAGTGGCCATTGTCTTTGGATAGTTATTGTGGCTTCTGAGAGCAGAGGCACTATGAGAAGCTGTGGTCATGACAGTTGCAATCCCAGAGTTATTGTCAGATTTGCTGGAGACTTGGGCAGCCTACTTCATCGGCTAAGGGCTGCATTCCATTCTGCAGTACATGAAGAGAGCATTCAGTTTGTTTAATTTCAATGTTTTAAGGTGGATTTCCATTGTTTTAGGAAGATCATTCTTCTTTGTACTTTTGGTTTATCTTCCTCCCCTAAGAGTAAAGCCTTTCACATTATTTGAGAAAATGCAGTGGGTAACATTGACATGAATAATTCATATGGCACTTTCAGTAACCATTTCATAACCTATAACAACCTTTATAAATGTGAAGTAAAATGTGGTTTCTATTTATTGTGTCTCATAGTGGCATGATACATGAATATTAAAGTTAACTTTTTCTTTAGAAGTTACGTTTTGAATGTTTTGGCTTTTCAAAGTATGACTTAGAGAAAAATTTATTATTTTTATTGTTTTAACATTTATAGTGTTACAAAACCTTCAGCATATCTGGAGGTGGGTTTTTCATCATTAAAAATGTATATGTATATGAATTTATACAAAATATACTTTAGTGCCTATATTATACTTCTCCAAGTTACTTATATTATTGCTTGTATCAATGCTAAGACAATGGTAAGTGTGGATAGATAAAATTTGGAAGATGGTGAAACACTGTTAAGAACTTAAAATAACTGTTAAATATAATTAAATAGATATGAAATTATCTTGAAACATATTTACATGGTTGTGGAAATTCTTAAAATGTCTATTTTAAATCTTTAAAAATTTTTAGTGAATGAGACCTTAAATGTTGAAGTGAAAATAGAATATTTCATATTTCATGATAATTTTCTTTCACTTTAGAACAAACTATCAGGATTATGTGGAAACTTTGACAAATGTACTTCAAATGATATGACCACTTCCAATAACTTAGAAGTGAGAAATGCCCAAGTATTTGGAGATAGTTGGGCATTAGGGCAGGTAAGTAGAATATATGTATTATAGAACTTAACAAATATTTTTTGGTATATTTATTCACTCAATCATTTTATTCTTATAGGAAAATTTATTTAGATACTACTATTTTATGTCATATTTGTATAGTAATTCATAACTGACAAATTACTTTCACATTTACCTTCTCCTGTAAAGCTTGTGACAATCTTGTAATGTAAAGGGTGTTGCCTCTATATGATAGTTGAAGAAATTGAGGCTCAGGAAGATTAAATACTTGCTTAATAGTATATGTCCAGAAAGAAGCAGAGGTGATATTCAAATTCATATCTTTTAATCTCATGCTTTTCCTTCCATAGCAAATGCTTTATCAATATATTTATATTTCTGATAATATAACTTTTGCCAACTAAAAACAATGAAAAAATGAAGGCAGAATTTCTTACCATTTGTTCTCCAGACATGGTTGTGTATGGGGTGGGGATGGGTAGAGAATGGATCTGTGGTCAGCTACCTCTAGGAGCAATTTGAATAAATTAAGTTAGACATATTTCCCTTTTGAAGGATTTCTTGAGGAATTATAAGCTTCCATGGGAGGGATGAATCTGAAGGATTTACCAACTTATTGACACAGAACCTGTTTTTATGTATTAGTTGTCAAGGAAATAGTGTCCTGTGTGCCACACTTTGAGAATGCTGAGCTAACTCAGAAAACAGAGTCAAATTGGAAATTAGTGTTACTCTTTTCTTCTCCTTTTTCTTTTTAGCCTATTTTTCTTTCTAGCTGAAAGTGGTGTCCATAACTACAGCTTTCTGATTGGTTACTATCTGGTTAATTGCTTTCCACTTTACCTAATTTACCTAATATATCTAAATTTCTTTAAAAACATAAAAGGGGGCTGGGATAAAACATTCACCTAATTCAGTAAAATTTAAGCAGCATATTTAAGATGAAAAGTATAAACATTTTGTTTAATATATGAACTATCTACTTTATGGAGAGATACAAAATCCTTTTTATTATGGCTCTCATATATCTTGTTGCATTTAGAAGTCTTTGAAGAAATTATCTTACATTTGTCCTTTTAAAAAGAATTAAGGAATAACCAATTTTAATACTTAAATATTTGGAGTAATCAAAGAATTTTATACTCACTATAATATGTATTCTTATTCATACCCAATGGTAAAAACTAAAAATTAAAAAAAAAGTTTTTTCATTTGGTAATTTCAATTTTACACTTAGATGTTTTCCAGGTTATATGAACCCATAATATGATTAAAACACAGCCTCTGTCATTAGGAATTCAGAGTCTAGGTTAGTAGTTGAGGTAGAAAAATTAAGAATGAAAATAGGAGATAGGTGCTTTGATAGAGGTGAACAAAGCATTGGCTTCATTACGGTCAAAGGAAGTTTCCCAAAGAAGGTGCCATTGGGTTGAATCCTACAAGACACAAGAGCTAGAAAAGCGAAGATGTTGGGAAATGGTGTAGCAGCAAAGGAGGGAGCAGCTTATTAGAAGGTGTCAGGAAGACAGGTGCCTAATGGGAATTTCAAAATTCAATATGGCGGCTCTGGAGGGTTTGAAGTAATCAATGGCTGGGATGCAAAGTATAGAGCTGCAAGGTATGAGTGCTAGGATCTAGGGCCCTAAACTAGTTAGGATGTTCTTATAATCCAGCTGGTAATGTTAAGTCAGTGAAGATTTAGAAAACTATATAATTTGAGAGGCATTAAAGATTAAAATCATCAGCATCTGTTGAAAGATTGCATTTAGGAAGGATGATTCTGGAGAATTCAAGAAAGTCTCCTAACTTCTTGGCTTATTGGGTTGCTTATTGCTGGTACTGTTTCCTGAGGCAAGGCAAAGAGGAGAGATGATGGTGGAGGAAAGTGGGGACAGGACAATTGTGTAGAGATAAGTACAGGCTAGGATGCATTGAGAGATAAGCTACAGAGAAATTTATGTGGAGATGTCCAGTTTTGAGATTCAGGAAAGAAATTTGAGCTGGAAATATGGATTTGGCAGTTACTAGTATGTACAGGTTGTTGAAGCCATGAGAAGTGTACAGAATGTGAAAAATAGAGGTTTGAGGATCAAGCTTTGCACAGAAGGGAGGGGGCAGAAGAATGGGGAGTAGCAGCCATTGAATTAGGAAGAAACGCAGAATAAAATGGTATCACACGAAGTAAATGAGGAGAGACATTTAAGAAGGGCAAAGTAATAAATAGAGTCAAAGGTAGTGAAAGGTCAAGTGAGATGGAGACCGAAACCTGCCTTTATATTTAGACAACTCTAATGAAGAGATCATTGATGACATTTCTAGGGTGGTTTCAGGGAGGTGAATTAGAAGAAGCAGAGACCAAATTGCTGAGTCTGTGGGAGGTGAGCCTGGAGATACGTGTGCATATACAACTCCTCAGAGCATGGCTGTGACAGAAATGAAAGAGCTGAAAATGAAAGGAAAGAGAATCATTTGCTCACATAATTTTTTAATGACTGCATTTGAGACAAATTTAAAAACTGTTTACCTTTACTCTCTAATATCACCAGAATTTAATAGTATGCTTGTTTACAAAAATAATATATACTCTTGAGTTGGCTGAGCACAGATGCTTTAGGTAAAACCTATCTAAAAGAATGAGAATATATGATGGGACGCCTGGGTGGCTCAGTTGGTTAAGCGACTGCCTTCGGCTCAGGTCATGATCCCAGAGTCCCAGGATCGAGTCCCCCATCGGGCTCCATGCTCAGCAGGGAGTCTGCTTCTCCCTCTGACCTTCTCCCGTCTCATGCTCTCTCTTTCTCATTTTATCTCTCTCCAATAAATAAATAAAATAAATAAATAAATGAATAAATAAAAGAATGAGAATATATGAGATGTGATTGTAATGGATGGAGTCAGAATAGTTTACTCTGGTTTCAGCCTCAGAAGTCACCCCTTTGAAAACTTTCTCTTCTCCCTTATTTCTCCTCAACAGTGTGAAACCCCAAGTGAATTATTTAAACCCTGTGAGGCACATCAAAACAAATTTCCTTATGCCAAGAAAGAGTGCTCCATTTTGTACAGCGATGTTTTTGCTCCTTGTCACAATGTGGTAAATGAATACTTTACTTTCATATTTACATGGGTATTGCTGTATCTGTAACACTGAGATGAGCAGGACAAATAATTTAACTAACTGTTGGCTTTTCAGGTGGACCACCTAACCACTGTCAGGAAGACAAACTTGGTAGTTCGTTTGTTGGTAGAATTAATGCATTTATTTGATTTATTTTCTCCCCCAGTCCATCTTATTGAACAACATATATTTGTACATATTTTTTGTAATATTCTGTTCTAGTTTATGAAGGATTTTAATACCTCCTCAAAGTCAGAAATGATTGGTCAAAGCCATAAATATTTGTTTTTCTTCAGAGAACATTGCTGCACGGACATTCTTCTCCTCAACCCAATGTGTAGTTTAAAAGTATTAGTAGTGCCACGTTTAAAACGGTCTTAAAAGCATATACCAAGATGGAGTAATTTAAATTTCTAAATGCCTTCCCAACGTAATAATTTTAGGCCCCAATAGAAGTTTAAAAAAATGGTTTAAGGTATTCATAAAAATCACTAAAAGTACAATTGGTAATAGAACATTCTTTTAATTCCATGTGAATATGCTAATAATGAAACAATGAACTTCTATAAAATATCAAAATATTATTATATTGCAGGTGTTGAAATTATATTTTTTGTTAAACCCATTACCTGTTTTGCTGGTTCTTTGATCTTACATTTGCCTAATAAATTCTCCTTTGGTCCATATAGGGGTTTGAGATATTGAGAACTCTAGGTGGCAGTGTTAAGTTGGTAATACCAGATTTTGAGAATCTACTGGTTAGTTTTCTTTTAGAAGGTTGAATTTTAATCAGTTATAGTTAATACTTACTGAAATTAACTCATTTTTCATTTCATTTTCAGATTGATGTTACTTCTTTTGCCAAAAATTGCCACGAAGACACGTGTAACTGTAATCTCGGTGGGGACTGTGAATGTTTATGCACAAATGTAGCAGCATATGCATACAAATGTTGTCAGGAAGGGGTATCTATTCACTGGAGGTCATCCAGTATTTGTTGTGAGTACCCTAGTTAAAACATCATCATCAGGTGGGAATCTTATAAGGAGATTAATTTGTCTTACCACAGGACAAATACCATGGAATTCATGCAAATAGAATTTCTCTAAGATAACTAAATTTTGTATTCCTTTGACAATACAGATAAATTACAGTGTAGCTAAAGGATTTATAAAAATAAAAATCGAGGTAAAATTTTCTATTCTGTTTGACTGTTGCCACTTTAACATTTGAACTATAAATTGTATACCATCCTCAAATAGTTTATGACTTCATTCCCCTTACAGCTGTGGAATTTCACTGTTCTGATTATAAGAAACAGATTTGAGTTTTTAAACTTTTCATTTACTAACATAAATGTAGATGCCCAGTCAAAGATTTTAATACTTTCATTTCACATTTCTAAGTAGGCAGATATATTTGCCTACCTATAAAATAATCTTAGAAAATTTAATTTTTCAACACATCATCCTTAAAGAATCTTCTTTGCTCAGAGGAAGTTCCCAAATAATGATGTCATTCTGTGTTCTTTCACTTGGTCATTGATAAACATATAGCCATATTTTACATACTGTCAGATAAGGGGTCAGATTCTTATATAGTTTAACATTTATTCTTTTATTTTTTAGCACTTGACTGTGAATATTACAATGAAGGTATGTGACATTTAAATAAAGACTATTACTATAGCATTCTGTGGGATGTATTTTCAGATTAAAAGCTTTTGAATGATGTCTGGGAACAATAGTTCGTAATTTGGTATAATTCACTGAAAGTCTTTACTTTCTAAAATTTATCTAAATTTCTAAGTATTTGAGTCAAAACATATTCCTTATAAAATAAAAAGAGTGTGTAACTAAGTTCTCAGCATTTAGGAGGCCCTCAATAAATGGTTTTTGTATGACATGAATAAGTTAATGAGTGAAGATAGCTATTTTTTTTAGGCAAAAAGGATGAAAAACATATGCCAAATGCTTATCTTTTACCATTATGTATGACTATAAACATTATTCAAACATTATGTCATAGATATCAAACAAACTATTAGTGTGATGGTAAGAACGTAAGGAATTTATTTCGCCATCATTGTAGGCAAAAATAATTATTTACATATAATCAGAATGAGAATTTATTGATTTAATAGTAATAATGGATCTCTCCTAGCCCCATCAAACAACCGAATTTGCAGTGAGAAGTCTAAGAGGAGGTGCTACCTAAACTAAGGCATAGATATAAGAAGAGACAGAGTGTTATATCCTCAGTCAAAATGCCAGATAATGGCAAAATTAGAGCCTGCTTTTTTGTCAAACCTACTTATTGAGGAAGGCATAGCCACTTAAATCTAATTCAAACAAGTGAGATGATCCAGGACAGTGTTCGGTGTTCATTTTGTCAGTGAATGGACAAACTCTGGACTCACGATGGGATAAATTAGAGTAATAGTTATAGCAAAACTGGGCCATTACAAAAACCCCAGGCAACTAATCAAAGGCATTTTTGGTGTCTTACTGAGCTAGGGAGGAATCTGTCAGCTTTAAATACCCAAAGAAAGCCAGATAATTTTAGAAAAATAGAGATGATGAATCCATCATTTTAGTTTTTGGTTGTTTCTGTTACATTTATGGAAGTTTGATGGAGAAAAAAACCAACATTAAAAAAAAATTCAGTGGTAGTTAAAGAAAATATAAACCAAAAATATCTCCTGTTGAGAACTTCACACACACACACACACACATTCCACATCACTCCTTTGGATGTCATGCTCAAATTGAGACTGATTCCCTAATATTAATAACAGTAATAATAGCAATAGCTTTTATTGTTAACTACTTTACATATATCATATAATTTAAGCTTCAAAATATGCCTGTAAGGTATTATTATTAAGACTTTATAGAGGAGGAAACTGAGGACCAGAGGGGTTAAAATAACTTGGTCAAAGTCACTTAGTCAAAAATGTAGTAAACTGAGATTTGTAAGCGATCTGAGTTCAGAACCAAGGAGCTTGACCTCCACGCTACACTGCCCTGGTGTATGGTTAACACATCCCAATCTCGGAAAGATCACCACACACTGTTATCATGTGCTCTACACAATGTACACAGACATCAGTTTGAAAAAAAAAAAAATTGCTCCAGTAACTTCCTCAGTTAAGAATTCCTGCCTCACATAGTTCTGCTGTGAAAATCTCCATCTGTGCCTTTGTACTTTCTGGCATTCCTTCTGTAGTCCTTTGGATCCTGAAGCAGAATTTTCTATGAATATTGAATTTCTACCTTTTGCTTCTTGGTACGTGTTGCTTTCTGTCAACAAGTCTGCTGCATTACCAATGTTGGTTCTTTTTTCTAATGGGTTATAGGATTCTTCAAACCAGTTCCTCTGGTGTCATCTATAATACTAAATTGGTAATATTCAGAGGGCGAACATGGGGCATTTAGCCTCCAGAGACCCTGATCAACTCAGTGGAGTGAGAGGGGAATCTGTTTCCTATGATCAAAATAATAGGCATTATTAGTCTATTATTAGCATTAACCTGCCAAGGAGAGGACGAGTTTGTAAAAATAATGCAATGAAGATAGATGATTGAAGGGTAATATAGAATTGAGGAGATTGTTGATAGTAGTTATGAAAAGAACATTGTTTTAAATGACCATTTTTAATTTGTTTCATCTCAGCTAATTTCATAGATATTTTAAACCTACCTAGTCTTCTTTGGATATTCATACATATTACATACTGGGCACTGTGTTATCAAGATACTTATTAATATTTTAAGCTAATGCAGAAGTAAATAATTGTGATTCTGTAGGAGGAAAATAAAAAAAGAGGAGAATTCAGAGGTTACAGATGATATTATTTCAATAATCTT
Organism: Leptonychotes weddellii; assembly: GCF_054177405.1. Classification (NCBI taxonomy): domain Eukaryota; kingdom Metazoa; phylum Chordata; class Mammalia; order Carnivora; family Phocidae; genus Leptonychotes; species Leptonychotes weddellii. Next base: position 125,252,826 of record NC_138373.1, read on the forward strand.
TAATGCAAAGACTGTATGTAATATCTTCATGTTCATTTTATGGCATTTACTAAAATACAAAGGTTTTATTATTGTGATTGCTGTCAGTGAGCAAGGACTTCAATATTCCACTAAAAATTGTTGTGCAAGTTTTAAGCTCAGAGTGATTTTATTAGATAGGATATGCTTAATATTGTGTTTAAATAATCACCAAAGGAAATAATTGCTTTTAGTAGGTGGTAAAATTATACTTCTCCCTAAAGAAAATTAATGATAAAGTCAATGATAAAGTCAATGATAAAATCAATGATTTCACTAGTCAATTGCTAGTGAAAATGTGTGACTATCCAGACACAAGATATAAATCAACTGGGAGACAATTCAGAAGCTTTTGATTTTTATACAAATGGATTTCTGAGGTGACAATTGTCTCTTCAGGTTGCTGTTAGTAAGGGACCGATGCTGTGGAGAAGAGATTTTGTTTAGTTGTCTAATTTCTTTCTCTTATTCTTATGTCGAATGTCCATGAGGGTCTTTCAGTCCAAGTTGTAGTTTTATATGTCTTCTTCATTTTGAATTATAACTCCTTGTGATTTACATACTTATCTACTGATTTATACATTATTTACATATTTGTACAAACCAACATATTTATAAATTGAAATACATTTTCCTCTCGGAAGTTTATGTTGCTCTTATTTCTCTTAGAAAATGAGCCAGCAAATAGTGGAGACTAATGATATAGCTTTCTTTGGTTGTTGTAGCTTTGGACTCACAAAGAAAACTGTGCATTATATGTATTTGTCAGAGCAGTGGGAAGTCCATGCTGTGGGCTCATAGAGAGATTCTCCACTGTATCTGCTCTGTTCCATCTTGGTGGGGCAATTGTCTTCAAGTCTCCATCTCTACTCAAGGTGTCCAAATTCCTGATAAAACCCTTTTTCTCATGGCTTGTAAGGGTCCCCAGCTGTTCAATGATGAAGTGTCTCTAGTCAGTGGAGGGGTCAACACTTGAAGATAACTTATCCTGAGTCCCTGCCTCTTCTGTAGGTCTTCATGATGGAAATTTTGGTTCTTGTTCCCCTTTTTGCTTCAAAGACTTTTGACCCCCTAGTCTAATGATTTCTCCCTTCCCTCAAACCTGATCTTCAGTCCTGAAAGAGGAAAAAACCTAACCCTCTGATTTCTTTAGATTTTTTTTCTCCTCCATCTTAAGAGTGGGCTTGGTGAGGAAAGTTGTTCTTGAGATAAAAATTAGAGGAAAGAAGGAGTGAGAAATTCACTGACAACAACTGGATTTATCTTTTATGATAGCACTTGCCACATATATATTAGCATTTTACATAACTTATAACATAGAAAATATACAAATACCTATGCCAAGCATACAGCTGATAATTATGTAACTTAATTTTGATGATTCAGGAGAAACTTCAAAGTTTTATAGTCTCTCAGTTATATTAAGAACGTTAAATGGCATAGAGACTGGGCTGAAGGTAAACTGAACTTATGCTCACAAAACCTAACTCCTAATTTTTTTGAATATCAGTGAACTTATTTATAATTCATAAGATAAGGTTTGCAGAAAAGTTATTCTGATTGAGTTTCAGGTTTGTCTCTGTGCTAATAAGTTTTTTACTATAGTAAATATTTTCCATTTTATATGGAGCTATTTAAGTGCATGAGAAACAATAGCATAACTAAAAAGACTTTGGACTTCTCTGTTGAGCTTCGTCCTATTTTCTTTTTTATAGACATGCCTCACTGGTAAAATCAGTAATTCCCCAAACAGTAAAATATTGTATATCATGTCTGTGAATTCTGTTTTCATGCCATGCAACTTATTAGAGAGAGATAATTTTTAGAAGACTTTCAAAATCCCTGGCCGTGAATAGAGATAAATTTATGTTTATTGAGAATAGATTCAAATCATGGGACATTAGAGTGGAAAGTTACCTGGATAACCTTCATATAGGTGAGAAAAATTGAGATCCAGAAAGCTTAAATCACTCTTCTAAGGAGCACTATTTTACATATACAGATACGTGTAAGATATATACATATATAAAACCTTTATGTTTTAAATTACATAATTAAATATGATGTATATATTCCAATTCATCATAGTATATTATTTTTGAAAATAGTTCATTTATTTTATTAATGATAAATACTTAAATGCACAATAATTTTTAGAGTATTTCTTTGTTATTAACATTTATCCCATTGAAATGACAGCTTGAAATGTTAAAACTCCTATGCCAGTTTATAATTGTAAAACTCCTATGCCAATTTATAATTCTCTTATCTGCATTTAACCTAGGGCTTGGAGAGGGGCCATACATGCTGGCAAGTTATGGACAGACTGGCCTTGTTCTGGGGGCCAATATGACCAGTAGAAGCATTTTCTCTTTGCCAAGGAGTAGTATTCATGGCAATTTATTTTTTAATTTTATGATCACTCCAGGCCTTTTTAAAGAGAAGGCATCATGTAAGTATAATTTCCATTTGAAAATAGGAATTTCATTTTCCATTTACATTGTTTTTCATTTATTCATGCTATTAGTTGAGGATCTAATACGTTTATGGCTTTTTTTTTAGGTGTCCTAAAAGGTATAAAATAAAATAAGACACTGGTACATGAACCAACTATCTCTTTTGTATATAAAATCTTTTCTTTGTTTATCTCTTGGCATATATACATTAGAATTGAAATTATTTGATGAAATTTTTGGTCCTAAATAAAGCACAACTTAAATTTTCATAGAAACCATGATAGACTTGATTTGAAATTCTTGAAATTTTCATTGGATATTGAAGAAGTTAAATATTAAGAAAATAAATCAGAGTCTAGACAGTCTGTTATCCTTATATGGCCTTGTCTGTCCTGGTACCTGGTACCACATTAACTGATTTGCATCTGCAGATCTATACTGGTCCTACCTACTTGGCACCTGTTCTAACTAGTAGTTAGTGTCCCCTTCTGATCTGGTGATAATCAGGCTACATTTGTGCTATACTAGCCCTACTTAGAATCATGCATGAGGTGTTGTATGAGCTTAGAAAATATTTATTAAATGAATCAGACTTAATTTTTATATCTATTTTGAGAAATCTCCTGATTTTCTTGTTAGAATGAATTGCTTCATTCTTGTAAAAAGAACTTTAATTCTTTTTAAACTATGAAAACACCTATCACAGTCTAAACTTCCAATTTATATGTTTGTTCTCTGTTTTTCCTCTGAAAAAGAATTCTTTTATTCTTTTTTTCATCTTCCAGTGCTCAGCAGAGGGCCTTGCAAGTTTTAAAATATAATCAATGCCTTTGGAATTATATATTGGATTTGAGCGAGCTCTTCATTTTATGATTTATAATAATTAATGTTTTAATAGAAAAATCCTAATGGATTTAAACTAAAACAATTAAAACCTAAAAAATTAAGGTCTAAGAAATTAAACTAAAATCTCAATTAAAAAACTTTTATATCATGGGTTTTACAAATACAAGGAAAACTTTTTAAAGCCTGTAACAAAAAAGGATGACATTTCTCAAATGTTTTATAGTTGTTCATTAGCCATTTGACCATCTATTGAGAAATAGACAATAATGTTGAGCAAATAGATTTTTCTTAATGCAGCAAAATCACTTGCAAGATTATTTACCCATTTTGAACCCAGTGATATTGAAATGGAATGACATGCCTAAATCGATCTTTTCCCTATTCTTTTAGATCATCCAACTTAGCCATTTGGAGACTCTGTGCATTTGAAAATGTTAAAGCTTGCAAATACAAATATGTGTCCAATCAATCATTCAATTCCTTGCATGAAATTGTGTGTTCCAGTGTCCTAAGCTGGTATTTCTTTTTTCTCCCCCCAGGGACATGAGAAATTATTTAAAAAATAGAACTCAGCAAAGACTGATCTTTTTGAGCTTTTGAGCTGAATAACAATTCATTACATTAAAATATTAATTTTCCTTTTAGAGATCTTAGAAATCATTTCTGAAATCTTGGAGATTGGTATTAATCATATATGGCAGTTGTGCAGTTTTCTCTTTGCAATACATTTTACAATGCTGGTGTTGATGATCTGCTTCCTCCAGAGAGCCCAGGGGCATGTCAAACACACTGCTCTATGTTTTACAGCATTGACACTTGTTTCCTTGGAATCTGCTGAAAGGCCAAACTACTTTCTCTATGTGCATGATGAGGACACTCTTACTTTGGAACTGTGGCAGGCAAATTCAGCCTTCCAACGGAGAGCCACGTTTTTCCACCATCAGGGTCTCTGGATTCCTGGTTACAGTGCATTTGAGTTATACAGCAAGAAAGGCTTTTTCATCATCTTCACAGATTCTAGTGTCAAAGCATCAAAATATGATGATTCTGAAGAATTCAAACATTCAAGTAGCTTCAGCATAGAAGGTACGGTTCCTGAGATCTTCAAAAGGAGAATCAATAGATAATTTATGTTATGGCAAAATATCAAATTTTAATTTTTAAGTCATTCCTAAACGAGTCCAAGTAGATCAGATTGTATGACCTCGAGTGAGTAAGTTCCTTAACCTCTTTGTCTTTCAGTTTATGTGAAATTAGGTTGGGGAAATAATAATACCTACTTTATAGAGTTATTATATCACATAAATTAATTGGCAAATAGCTTAGAACAGCCTCAAATAATGTTACTTTTAATTATGGCCCCAATTATTACTTTCAGGGCTATCTGGACTTTGGAAACCGAGCTTCCTCACATCTCTTGGGTCTGCTGTTTGTACTTTTTCTTTCCTAGAAGGCAGCTTCTCAATAACCTGATTCTTAATGATAAAGACAACATGTTTATCTCTGTCTTTTGAATAGTAGGGTATCTGGTTCCATTGACTTCTGGATGATTTACCTGGTTCAGTAGAAGCCTGATTTTATTTCTAGAAATACTTACAGTTTTATAGCTATTGAGTTTTCTGAATTTCAGAGAGGAATCTTCACTGCCTCATCTGATGTTTAAAAGTCGTGTTTTATTTTCAAAATCTAGGAGCTTAACATATGCCTTGGATCTTCCAAACAAATTATTTAATTTTAACCTATCACTTGTTTCATTCATTCATTTGTCTTTTCTGTTGTGGATTAATTTCTGCAAACCTCGATAGCCTTTGGATTTTAGAAATTCAGACGAGCTTCACATTTTTGCCTATTAGAAATGGTTCCTGTACTCATGAAAAAAAGTCACTGATGTGGCCATACTACATTCTATAGAGTAGATATGATATTTTTACTTGAGTTTACTTAAAAGTTGAACATTATGAGCCTCTATTTCCCCTCCAATTTAGAAATCTGAGAAACATAACCTCTACTGTGAACTTTCTCCTTTATGGAGCTCTCTTCTTCAGAGGTAATTTTGGACTGCTACAGAAAGTCTGTTCTATATTGTGGGGAGGGGAGAGTACTAGCAGTTTGTAAGAGAAAACTCTTCAATCAAGGGAGGTTTTATAACTGTAAGCATGTATTATTAAAACCCATTCATTTATTTTTGTCATCAGGTAATACTTACCATGTACAAGGTAATGCTCTAAGTTCTGTGAGAAGAACAAAGATGGAATGCTCTTCCTAGGTTTGATATCAGGAAACATGTCTTTGATCTTGCCATTTTCTTAATTGTTTGAAGTTGGCAAGTCATTTGGCTCCTCTGAGCCTCAGTTTTTTCATTTATAAAATGAAAATAATACTCAGCAGGCTTGCTAGGATAAAATAGAATAATAGACAAAAGATTACTTTGCAAAAAGTAAAATTCCAAACAAGTGTTTGGTATTATTATGACATGTAGCTTGTGAGAATCCACTGAACATAAAGGGAAAAGATTTTTAATTTTTCTTGGCTTTCTCCAACTGCTGGCTTTTTAAAATCTTTGGAAGGTAGACTAACATTTAGATATCCAGCCTAACCATGAAATATTTTGATCACCAAGCAATGGCAATGTCTTTTGCCCTAGGTCTGTCTTTTCTACAGCATCATGGTCAAGGAGAGGTCAAATCCTATCTACTATCCTATTTACTATCATAAATCATTATTTTTCAAGCCGTACATGAAAAATATGTGCAATCTAGACTTCCTTATTTCCGCAGAAATCCAGGCAGCAGTGCCCTACCGGAGGATGTGTGAATGGAGATATGAACCTTGTACCACTCCCTGCTTTAAAACATGCGGTGACCCTGAAGCACAAGC
>NC_138373.1:125259522-125284658 GCF_054177405.1 Leptonychotes weddellii
TGAGCATGCCCTGGTATATTTTGGACAGAGAAGTGACATGATTTGATTTATGTTTAAAAAGTTTCCTTTGACTGTTGTACTGACTGTTGGGGAGGCAAAGGACAAGGGCAGAACTGGTCAGTAATTCAGAGAAGACATGAAAGGGATTTGACTAGCTTGGTAGCCCTGAAAGTTGTGAAAAATGTGATGATTCTGAATATATTTTGAACTTAGGGCCATGGGTTATGCTGATTTAATATCAATCATGAGAGAAAAAGGAGTTTGATTCAAGGTTAGGCCTCAACAGTTTGTAGGTATGAAATTACCATTTTTGTACTAAAAGCTGCTCAAATATTAGCAAATTCAAATGATTCCACTTAATGGGGTGACTTAGTTGCCGTTTTTTTAGGTAGGGAGGATGGTAGGAGGAGCAATCTGCAGGAAAAGTCAGGAATTTAGTTTTGAGGATTTTAAATTTGAGACTGAAAATTGTTCATTAGATTTGGCAAAACAGAGAATAGGAAGAGGCAAAATGGAGACAGTATAAACAGCTTTTTTTTTTTTTTATTAAGGAGTTTTGCTGTAAAGGAGAACAAGGAAATGGAACAATAATAAGAGGGAATATTTTTTTAAAGGATCATTTTACATGAGGTATCTACGAGCTTCATTTCTGTGACAGACACTGGGACTACAAAAGGTCCTGGGCGTGTGAATGAATGAGACACAGCACCTCTTTCTAGGAGCTCCCAGTCTTTAGGAAGAAGACAGACACAAAAGCCGATAATGATAATAGAGTGGAAAGAGGGCTAAAGCAATAACAACAACAACTAGCACACTGTAGTCTTTGTAGTGTGACTCACTCGGCGCCAAGTGCTGTGAATTGGGTCATCTCCTTACCCCCATTGTCAGGGGAGGAAACCTTTACAAAGGCACAGAGAGGGGACACAGTTTGTAGGCAGTCGTGGGGCCAGGAATGGAACCTCTATGAGGTATGAAGTGCAATGGGAGCAGAGAGAAGGAAGTAGTTCTATTTCTTTTCTTTTCTTTTTTTCTTAAAGATTTTATTTATTCATTTGAGAGAAAGAGCACGCACGAGTTGGGGAGCAGCAGAGGGAGAGGGACACGCAGACTCTGAGCCCGATGCGGGGCTCGATCCCAGGATCCTGGGATCATGACCCAAGCTGAAGGCAGATGCTTAACCATATGAGCCACCTAGGCGCCCCTCTTTATTTTCTTAAAAATAAGAACAGCCAATTCTTTATGAAACGGAGACATCTTCAGCATTCACTTGGACCTCTCATGTTCACACACCTGTTTCCTGTCTCTTCTGGTAGGAAACACAATGGAGGCCCCATAGTGAGGAGGGCACCCGGGCAAGGAAGGAAGGAAGATGGAGGGCAGAGATCATGGCCAGCCCAGCACAGGGGAGGAAATGGGCTGTTTGAAGTGGCATTTAGCTATTTTATTATTTCTTATGCTCTAATCAGTCTCCTAGGCAGCTGAACCCAGATCCTCAATGCTGCCGTAGTTTGGTCAGTAGCTATTCTAAAGCTTCTCTTTTGGTTGGGATACAGAGAAGAGATTCAGGATGAAACTTTGCCTCTGCCAAGCTATTTCTCATCTCTTTCTTCTTTCAACTTCTCCCCCTACCCTGCATCAAGGTGCCTAATTATTGCTCATTTTTGTATTTACAGCCCTGAGGGGAGACTCAAGTACGGAGCTGGGGCTTTAATACACCTCTGTACTCCTCCTCCAAGTCCCCAGTAGAACCACCATCCTCGTTCTAGATGATTGAAGTTTCTGGCACATAGCAAGTGTTAAAAACAAAAATATCTAATGGAAATGAGAACTTCTATGAGAAAAGATGCCAGCTAGCACACCATAGAGCCCATATGTAAATAGTTATTCCTGTTATGTATTATACCTATTATAAGAAATGGTCTACATCTGAGGCATTTATTTATCAGTCAGAAGTTGAATAGATTATCAGTTGTATGATAAAATAAAGAAGAATCTGCTATGTGCAACCATGAAGGCATTCTAAAGGAATAAGTTACAGATTTCTGCAAAATATTTTAAGAAAGTGGCTGTGGTTTTGACTTGCATAAACAATTACAAAGTAGTTGAGTTGCACAAAAAATTGATGTTTATTTAATTTAATGATAACTGACTGGCCCTAGTCTCTTCATCCATAGTGTAGCTTTAATTTTTTTTGTTTGTTTGTTTCACAAAGTTTAGAGTAGAATAGGAATATCATACACCAATTAAAGTTTTATTATTCAAGTTCATTTTATATAATAAACAATTAGTCACATAAACTAAGCTATTTATGTAAAAAAAATCATCTGTGAGGGAGGTATCCAAGAGATGGCTAAATGTGTCTCATGTTAAAAGAGAAATTAGCTTTTCTTGTTTTTTAAAAACTGTTGCCTGGATTTCCCTCCATGAACTAGTGCCCTCTGGTGGCAATACTTACTCCTAATGTCAAGTTCATTTTCATCTTGAGTTGGAAAAAGGCCTTGAGTATTTTTTTTTAATTTTTTTAAAAGATTTATTTATTTATTTGAAAGAGAGAGAATGAGAGAGAGCACATGAGAGGGGGGAGGGTCAGAGGGAGAAGCAGACTCCCTGCCGAGCAGAGAGCCCGATGCGGGACTCGATCCCGGGACTCCAGGATCATGACCTGAGCCGAAGGCAGTCGCTTAACCAACTGAGCCACCCAGGCGCCCAGGCCTTGAGTATTTTTAATTAAAATTCTTTACTTCACAGATGTGGCAATTGGAAATGTCTAAAAATATTAAAAATACTATTACTAACTTCTAGTGTATTTGAAAGGCAGATAGGCAAGGCTTTTTATAAAAATATTTGCATTAATTGTCTCTGGCATGTATGAATCTAATAATTGGTTCTACACAAAAGATTGCATTTATTTCCTTTGAATCAGAATAAATTGGACTCTGGGCGCCTGGGTGGCTCAGTTGGTTGGGCGACTGCCTTCGGCTCAGGTCATGATCCTGGAGTCCCGGGATGGTGTCCCGCATCGGGCTCCCTGCTCTGCGGGGAGTCTGCTACTCCCTCTCCCGCTCCTCCCTCTTGTGCTCTCTCTCTCTCTCACTCTCTCTTTCAAATAAATAAATAAAATCTTTAAAAAAAAAAAAAGAATAAATTGGACTCTGAGCCTCAATTGGACAAGAAAGAAAATGTAACCTCCCTTCTTATATTGGCTTCATTCCCTTAGATAAAAGCATTTCAGATGGTCCCTCTTGTCTTTGGCCCATGAGGCCCAAACCATAGCTCCTTTAAATTTGGGACCCTCGCTTTGCTTCTGTGCCATGCACAAGAAGTGGAGATCCTTAAGAAAACCAAACATCCTGGAACTCGAAATCCAATCTCCATAGGCTTATATACAACCATATCCTCGCAGGGCACTGCCAAACATTTGGGCTCTTGAGATCTGCAGCTTCTCCTCCTCCTCTCCTTGTCCTCAAAGAGCAGCAGCCATGTTCTACCTCCATTCCTTCTACCCAGAGGTTCCTAGTATCTTCTCAAGGACTTCAGGGCTTAATAGTACTCAGGGAGAGCCACTGAGTGTCTCTTTTGTTCTGCTAGTGTCCTTAAGGCAAGGATATTTAAAAAGCACCTCTATCTACTGAGATTTGGGGGAGTATAGGAGTGGAAAGTAAAGAATTTTTGATTAAAATCACAATAAATGATTCTTCTGCATTTCCAGTGATTTATAGAGCGTGGCTTTAGTGTGTTACAAGCATAAGTGGGTGCTTTGAAAAGTCTGTGTTCAAATTCTTCATTAATCATGAACGATATCTATTTATCATCCCCTAGGGGTTGGGATTTCATAAAATGAAGTATGATGGAATGGCAGCAAATGGAGCACTCCTTACTGCTTGACAAACAGAATAGAAGACTTTCAGGAAGAATATGTCTTAGTTGCATATATTAACCTCAGTATTTTTTTATATTTTAAACTTTTTTCACTTTTTTTTTTCATGTAAAGTGTTGAAGGATGCTTGCCCTACTGCCCTAAAAATATGATCCTTGATGAGATCACCCTCAAATGTGTTTATCCAGGAGACTGTAAGTGAGAACCTTACCTAATTTATTCTGAAAAATGAAACACGTGAATATTTTTTCTCTACTGATAGCGGTTGTAAACAGAAGCTTTAGAGAACAGACTTCTGTAAGATGCTTCTTTAATATCCCTTCCACATTTTTTTTTTGTTTCTACTTACTTTCTAAAACATATAAATCTTCCCTCTAACATTCCTCCTGTGTTCTCTCTCCCAAAACATTTTTCTTGAAGCTAAAGATCCCTATAGGAAATATACAAGGGCCTCGTTTTAAGCACAACAGATTAAGGAAGTGTATCTTTGTGTTTTTTTGTAGGCATACCTCTGATTCCCACAGAACCAGCATTAATTCCACCAGGTAAACCATTTCTACCCATGTTTACAGCTATCGTTACCATTTGAGACCCTGAAATTAGCATTATGTAATTTAAGTCTTGGCACACTTATAACAGCTACTGACCTCAGTACTACCCTGTTGACTAGAAAACCCAGCAGTCACTTCATTTCATTCTGTAGCTGTTCCCCGGATCAGCATGCTAGGTTTTCTGAATGCCTTCTTCATTTTGTGCACTTCTCCCTCTATTTTGGTAGTATACATAACAAGGACTTCCCTCACATTTTAAACCTAGAATTTGGGTGTCACTAAATTGTGCTTAAATTTTCACAGTGCTTAAGTTGACTCTAAAGAGATGTTAATGCAAATGAAGTCATCCTTTGGCACTTCCATTCTTATTCCTGTGTTCTGTCCCAGCCTCTGGAGTAGATATTCTGGCTCATACCTCACTTCTCTCCCTCTCTAGGAAACGTGGCTTAGGAAAGGGCTTGATAAATCTATTTACAGTAAGGCTTGACAGATGTAATGTATTATTTTTCCTGAGACTATACTTTAGAAAAGTTCAGATACTTATTCTTTCTTTTTTTTTGTTATATTATCATAGTTTAATTGTATTTCTAATTAAATTATCTGCTAAGAAAGGCAAGTAGGTGTTGTGACCTTATGTAGGAGTTTCAGATTTCATAGTCCATGCTAGGAGATTTTTTAAATAAAAATGTTCTGAACCAACTATCTAAATAAACAAAATTTAAAAATTGAAGTATAGTTGACATACATAAACTTCCCTATAACTATCACTATTACCACTATTCTTACTGGCTCCCATTTATCAAGTACTTAGTACCTGCCAGGCATTGGACTAATCACTTGGCATACATTTAATCCTTGTAAGTCATTAGAATTTTCCATGACTCTGTGCTAGTTTTGGACTAGAACTTTGTTTCCTCTTCTATGGCTTAAGTGTTTATGGTGACAAGAATAAAAATATTTAAGTCTGTATTGTTTCATATTTTCTAGAAGATGCAATCTTCTAGAACACGAACTCTGCTCCTAGGACCAAGGAAAGGGAATTTTGTTCTTCTTTATTCTGTAAATTAGGAACCATAAAATAAGAAAAAAATTGAGGTCACTTAGAGAATTTATTTCACTGAAAAAGTAAGTTTTCTCTTACATCATTGTGATAGACTGAATAATGGCCCTCTAAAAATGTCCACCTCTTAATCCCAAGAATTTGTGAATATGACCTTACATACAAAGGGACTTTGCAAATGTGAGTAAGTTAAGGATCTTGAGATGGGAAATTATCCTGTGTTATCCATACGTACCCAATATTGTAACAAGGGACCTGATAAGAGAGTGGCAGGAGGGTCGGAGTCAGAGAAGGTGACATGATGACAGAATCAGAGAAGCAGGGGAAGGGAGAGAAATTTGAAGATATTATGCTATGACTTTGAAGGTGGAGAAAGGGACCAGAAGCCAAAATATTCAGGCAATTCCAAGAATTGGAAAAGGGAAGGAAACAGATTCTTCCTTAGAGCCTCTAGAAGGAATGCAGCTCCGCTGATACCTTGATTTTTAGGACTTTGACTTCCAGAGCTACAAGATAATAAATTGGTGATGTTTTAAGCCACTAAACTTGTAATGATTTGTTACAGCAGCAACAAGAAAAGAATACAGTCATTTTTAGGCATTATTAACAATGGATACCAATTACAGCTAGACAAAATTTTAACCATTCATTCTGGCTGTTCTGTGGTCATTCAGACTTTAACTATTTTAGAGATAACTTTAGCCCTAACAAAAAGCTTTTGAAGATGCCTTACAAATGTGTTTACCAATCACATCTTCCCTTTCCATGGATCACTCCTTCAAGGCATCCACCAACTGGTGGTCCACAAGGGGCTCACCGCACTGTCCATTCTTCCTGCAAGGAACACACTCTAGAAATTCACCAAGGGAAATGAATCAGCTTCGCTACTTATTTTTAAAAGGCAACAAAATTTGTAACTCCTGAGCACTCTTTAGTGATACTGATCTTTTTACCTGTTGAAACAGTGGTGTTGACACTATCAAGACAGTGAAGATGTTTATAGAATGGTGGTTAAAAATCCGAGCTCTGGAGTAAGAATTCCCAAGTTTGAATTCTGGCCCTGACACTTCCTACCTTGCCTGTCTATACCTTTGTTTCCTTATCTGTAAAATGATAAGGGTATTGTTACCTTTACAGAGTTCTTGGGAGGAATAAATGAAATGATCTGTATAAAATTCCTTAGCACAGTTTCTACTGCATGGAAATTCCATACAGGATGGATACCATTCCACTAATGGAAAGGATATCTTCATTTCTAACAGGCCCAGAAATGATTACTCCGTCAGACTTCACTGTATTGGAAATGCTAACGCCAACAAGGACAGGTTTGGAATGCGAGGTATGGCTGGGTAATCTATTCCTACTTGCATTTCCTTAGAGCATCTGTTCAAGTTTCTGTATCACTATCCAAATGCTATTAAACTTCTTTTTCTATGCTCTCTGATCTATCTTTGCCAAAAGATAATAAGAAATATGCATTAAATTTAGCAATTTTTTGTGCCCTCTCAGAGGCATAAATACAATTGTATTTTCTTACCTGGTTTAGATATGTCCTACTAATTAGATTCTGGTATTACACTAAGAAAAACAAAATTCAAATGAAGTCTTTTTTTTCCCTTGAGATTTTATTTATTTATTTATTTATTTATTTATTTATTTATTTATGTATGTATGTATGTATTTATTTGCGGGTGGGGGAGAGAGCACACAAGCAGAGGTGAGGAGCAGAGGGAGAGGGAGAGAGGGAAAGGGAGAGAGGGAGAAGCAGATTCCCCGCTGAGCAGGGAACCCGATGCGGGGCTCAATCCCAGGACCCTGGGGTCATGACCTGAGCCAAAGGCAGAAGCTTAACTGACTGAACCACCCAGCCACCCCTCAAATGAGGTCTTAAGTGTGATTCTTCAATAAAAATTTAACTGATGTGGGCTTCTCTGTAAGGCAGGCATTCAAAAATATTTATTAAGTAGCTATTATATGCCAGGCACTATGCCAGATAACAAAGATACATTGGCAAGCAAAAAAAGGTAAGCTCATTGGACCCCAGACCTTGTAATTGTCTTAGCTGAGACTTGAACTTAGTTATCTTCTTCAAATGTGCCACTTGTTTGATAAGCCAACTGTTCGTTCCACCAATATTTATTTAACACCATTTTTGGCCCGGCACTATCCAAGTACTATAGATAAAGCAATATAAAAGCAAGCAAAAATTCATGCCTTTATGGAGTTTATATTCTATTGGAGGCTCTAAGATAGCCAGTAAGCAAAATAAGTTACTAGGTTATATAAAATGTTAGAAGGTGCTGCTCAGGAAAAAAAATAAGTCTATTTTCAATGACATGCTCAGAAAAGCCTCACGGATAAAGTTACTTTAGAGTAAAAGATCTGAAGAAGTTCAGAAATGGAGCCATGCAGAGAACCAGGGTAGTGGGAATAGCTCTGGGAACCAGGAACCAGGGTTGCAGGCAGAAGGACCAGCAAGTGCAAAGGCCCAGAGGTAAAAATGTACCTGACATTTTAAAAGAATAATAAGGAGGCCATTAAATAAGTAATCAATAAGATAAGAAATAAATGAGATTATTTAAAGCCTTGTAGATGATTATAAAGACTGTGGCTTTTATTTTTAAAAGACATAGGAAGACATTGGATATTTTTGAGCAGAGAAATTATATGATCTGATTTGTTTTAGGATCATTTTAGCTGCTGTGTTGACAGTAGGGTGTAAAGAGACAACAGAACCAGTTAGGAGGCTATTGTGGGAATTTAGGCAGAGATGATGGTGGCACGGACCAGGGGATAGCAGTGAGAATGGTGAGAAATGCCTGGTTTCAGGGTGTATTTTGAATATAGAGGGCCCAGAATTTGCTGAAAGATTAGATGTGAGGTGTGAGTGAAACAGGCATCAAAGATTCTAAGATCTTTGCCTTGAGCAATTAAAGGATAAAGTTGGCATTAATCAGGATTGGGAAATTGTGGGAAGTGAAGGTCAGGGGTGGGTGTCATCAAGGGTTCTGGTTTGTCATGTAAAGACTGAGATTGCTCTTAGACATCAAAAAGCTGCAGATGTACAGATCTGGTAGACATAAAGAGAGCTTGGAGCAGAGGTCAAGGTGAATTAAATTTTGGGAATTCTCAGTGATGGGATGAAATCACAAAGGGAGTGAGAACAGATGGAGAAGAGAGGAAGGAGGAAGACATGAAGGCAAACAAGCAAAGGATAGTGAAATAGGAGAAAATGGAAGAGATTGTGGGTGGTCTAGAAGCCAGGGAAAGAAAACATTAAGGAAGTTGGAGTACTATGCTATCCTAAATATGTTAGTAAGTCAATAAGATGAGGTATGAAAACTCATTGTTGGATTTGGCAATGTAGAGTTCATTGGTGACCTTGTTGAAACAGTTTCAGTAGAGGGGCACCCTCAGAGGGCTGTTGTTGTGGGAGTGAAATGTGTTAATTAGAATAATATCTTGAACATAATATGTGACATAAATGTTTGATCATGGTTATGCTTAGTACCATAATTTAAATACAATAACATTTATAAATTTTGAAAAATCTACCACTGATTTTTATTTGTTTATCTAGAAGTTAGTGAGCTATATATAAAAATTAATTTATAATGATTTTATCCAGGTGCTGTTAAGCTGATCTCACATATGAATGTTTAATGAAATATTTATAGTATTAAGTAGCAGTTTTTTTAAGCTGACATTAACAGAAGTTATAATGATATACTAGCTTTACAGGACATACGAAAGCTTGACCTGTACTCTATAGGTCTGTTTGCAAATAGTAATGAACACAATTTAGAACAAGATTTCAATTTGCTCAGATGTCTGAGTCTATGGACAATTCTGATTTCTTTTTTTTTTTTTTAAAGATTTTATTTATTTATTCATGAGAGACAGAGAGAGAGAGAGAGAGGCAGAGGGAGAAGCAGGCTCCCAAGGAGCAGGGAGCCCGATGCAGGACTCGATCCCAGGACCCTGAGATCATGACCTGAGCCGAAGGCAGACGCTTAACCGTCTGAGCCACCCAGGCGCCCGACAATTCTGATTTCAAATCAGTATTAAGATAAAGCTTAACTTAAGTTCAAACTGAGTATTTTAGAGAGAATACATCAACAAAAATTGTAGTGAAATTTAAATTATCTTTCAAAAGCTTTCGTATTTAGGAAATGTATACTATGGGCAATGTAAATGGGGAATTAAAAAATTAATTGAAAACATTTGTTGAAAATGGAAAAAAGAAAACGAATTTTCTTTTTTATTAACAGCCTCAACAATTTGATCCTGTTTATAATTGTAGCCAATATATATGCCTTAATATGGAGTGGCAGTTTTACAACTGGTCTCTTAATTGCCCAAAGGCCTTGGAAATGCCTGACTGTGGTTTCCGGGGAAGGCCCATGCAAGTGAACAGCGATATCTGCTGCCCTGAGTGGGAATGTCCTTGTAAGTTTGCACTTCTTACATGGCAGGCAGTTTTCCAATTGGGTAGAGACTGTTATTTTTTTTTTTTTTTAAGCTGATCACCTCACTCATCACACCAAAGTTATTGCTGAACTTTCTTCATTTAATTTATGATTTTATTTCCCAATATATAACTTTTAGAGTTGCTGCTTGTCAAATATAATAACACTAATTTGAAAGTTTGGTTTTTTTTAAGAAGCCATCATTACTACAAATACAAATAGTTAATAGACCAAATCCACTCTCTACCATTTTTTTAGGTCGGTGTTCCATGTTGTCAGAACTGAGCATTATTACGTTTGATGGAAACAATGCAGCTTTGTATAGTATGGCTTCTTATATCTTAGTAAGAATTCCTGGGGAAATTATAGTTGCTCACATTGAAAAATGTTCCATGAATCAGGTAGGTCATAATCCATTCTCGTGTCATTTCTTCATAAATCTATAGCTGAAGTACATTGCGACATTAGATATTCTCAGAGCAAGAAAGGGCTCACGAACTCACTGAGATTTATCTTCTAGTACTTAAAAAATGTTTCATGTGAACATATTTAGAGGCATGTAATATTAATTTGAATAATGTTTTTTAAGAAGTCAAGTAATATATTTTTTAAAGTGTTCTTTATACATTTTTTTTTTCAGAACGGAAATACACTTAAAAAGCTAGTGAGTATTTGCAAAGTGTTTCATAAATTCCTTCTCTTCATTGCTAAAGTTTTGTTTAACTCCATAAAGTTTTAATGTTTTTTCAAATTCAGGCATCCTCTGGAAGAATGCATGGACTTTGTTTTAAGAAGTTAAACTTGACAACACCTATACATAAAATACTTGTTAATCGGGCAGCAAGAAAGGTAAGAGCACAAAGTTAAAAGTTACCCTCACGTTAGAGAAAATTAAGAAACTATATTAAACACAATTATTTCCAAAAACAGGGAAAATTAAACATATCCATGGAGTTTCATTGTTACTGTGTTTAATCATTCTTTTCATGGACAGTAAAAAATTGTTTCTTAATACTATATTTCTCCTTCCACAATGTACCAAGTGTTGCAAATATTTCTCCCCTTGTGAGGTTAACTATAACAGCCATGTCAAAGACATGAAATCCCTCTTGGGTAATGTGAGTGCCCAAGTTCCAAGGTTAACATTAGTGTTTTAAATTAGACAAAGTAGAAATGATGTATAAAAAGAGGGATCACAAGGTTGAAAAATGTAGGAGTTAAGAATACCAGAATGCAGACCACCGAGAGAAAAATAGTTTTGAAGTGCTGATGATGTTAAATTTTCAGTGAATATGTGATAGTGAAAATAAGAAAAAATGACGAAATATTAACGATTGAAATAAACTGAAGAAGGGGGATGTTTTATAAAAAGATTGAAAAAAGCCATTTGGTTTTATAGGAAAAAACCTTTATCCCAAGGAATATGTATTTACTGGAGAAGGGTGAGTTATAAGCTGGGTATTTCACTTATATGGCTCTCTCAAAAATGTAAGAAAATAATGTGTAAAGATTTTGCTAAAATGACTGAGATGTTACATGTTTTCTAGAAATAATTCTATCTTTTTTTAGCACAGGCCAAACATTCTAGACTGGAAACAATATTAAAATGAGCCTAAAAAAATAGTAAGGTGTTAGAAAGCTTAATTTTAAGTAAAGCAAAATATATGAATGGGAAAATTATTTGGATGATAGCACTTGTGTATACCTTTGATTTGATCAGGTTGATACATTAACAGAAAGTGGGTGGGAAATAAATTTAAACTCACATCTGGTCAGTGCTATTAGTGAGCATTTGAGCCAAAGGGCTTAGTTTTGGCTTCAACTGAATTCATCTCTGGTCATGTATTCAGTTAAAAACTAATTGTTTAAGAATCATTTATTGAGAGTTCACATGATAAAACAACAAGGTCCTGGTCTCAAGTCACTTGTAGCTGTATGTGAGGTGCTTAAATGCAATTGTCTGCCAATTAGAAAGCAATAGGAGGTATAGTGATAGAGTTTGACTAATATATCACGGAAACAGGTCACTTAATGAATTTTATAGGAAGGTCAAATAGGTATTTTTGGAGGAGGTGACACCTAAGAGAAATGTTAAAGAAAGCGGAAATTAACCAGGCAGGAGTAAGGCTATTTTAGCCTACAGATGGCAATATGAGGAAGATATAAAGATGAGAAACTGGATGGTTGGTGAGACATGACCGACAAAGTTACTGCTGGTTCCATGTCTTTGTCATTATTTAAAACAGTGTTTTTCTAAATATAATCCTCGGATTGCCTATATTTGTATTACCAAGAGTACGTGCTAAAAATACAGAGTCTAGAATCCCTTCCAAACCTAGGAAATAGAATTGCTGGGAAACTTAGTCTTTACCAAGCTTGACAGATGATTGTGAGGAACATTATAGTTGAACACTGATTTAGAAGATCAAAGAAAGGAACCAGTTAAGGAAAATATCCTGAAAATAACTTTATTATCTTAAGTTTGTATTAGTAGATAATGGTGTAATCAACATGTATTGCAGGAAACAGAAAAGCATACGTAACACAGAAGAAAGTTAAGTTTTGAAGAAAATAAGGGGCAACAAGTTGGACAGCAAATACTGAATATAGCAAGATACAATAAAGGAATAATAAAGGAACTAGAAGTTGTGAGAAGCTGTGGCAGCAGCAGAGAAATAAATTTTTATATTCAACAAGAAGATATGGAATCATCTGAATTCTACTTTTAGTGAGTGTATATTGAGACATATTTTTCTAACAGTTGTAAATTCACTGTGTTATTTTAGGTAGAAGTGGATTCTGTCGTTGTGCCTCTGCCATTTTCAAGTCAAGAACTGTCCATAGAAGATTCTGGTTCCATGTATATGATTACGACTCCAGCTGGACTAGTCATAAAGTGGGCTCACCTTACAGGGATCATAGACATTCATTTTGGCTTTCGATTTAACTTGTCATCTGACACAGAAGGACTCTGCGGTGAGCATTGCTCTTCAAATCTTAATTTCTTCTAATTTTTTTTTCTCACATTACACTGTTTTGGCCCTGATGCCCCACTTTCCATATTTGAGGTGTGATGTTAACTTTTAGTTCCCCATGTGAATACTATTTCATCTTAATACATGGGCTAAGAAGAAAGAAATAACAGTTCAATTTGCATATCTTATGGAAATATAATGTTTACTACTACTATTGCGATACTGTTTATATTACTGCTATATATCCTACTATATTCATCTTTATTAATCATTAATGAAGTGCCATTATTTTATATACTTGAACTTATTCAATTCTAACAATAACCCTCATAAGTTGGTATTAATTTATAAGTGAGAAATATGAGTTACAGAAAGATTAAAGGCTTAAATAAGTTTGTTTCTTCCTTACAACGTTAAAATTTGGAATAGGGGAAAATTTAGTTGCTTAAGCCACCTTGAAAGTTACATACAGGGAATACAATGTTCTCAATATTTGTCCTGGTTTTGTTATAAAATGTAATGCCTAGGTGTATCTTTACACCTAGGTTAATATTACACCATGTTACATAGACACATAAAGAGTTATAAGCCAAAGGAAACAAATCAGAAATACCTCTAGGTACACAACAAAATAAAAAATTATAATACTGGCTTTGATGTCTGATGGAGACTGTTCTTTTTGTAGCTCTGTACTCTGAAGTGAACATCAGTTTCCTCATCTTTAAAATGGGAATAGCAACATTCTCCCTTCAAGATTGTTGTTAGGGTTGAATGTGAAAGTTAATGTCAAACACTTAACACATTGCTTAATACACATGATCAGTAAATGTTAGCTTAGTGAAATATATCTACTTTAATCTCACCAAACATTAATTGAGTAAACACTTCTGAGTGTTTAGACTCGGTGCTTGATGCTGGCAACGCAAAAACAAATAAGACTAAGTCCTTTCCCTCAACAAATTACAAAAAACACCCAGATTTCTTCCTTAAAGCATTTAGTGCAAAGTTTGGCTAAAAAGGTTTAGGTATTTCCTTGCCTATTTATAGTACGCTAAACATAGCACAAAGTTCTATGGGGACTGAAGGTTATCACTGTGGAAAAAGTTATTTTTGAGTCTGTGTAGTATTGATTATATATAATAAATCAATAGTTATTATTGAGTAATACTCAAGAGACTTTAGGAATGCATATTTTCTCTGATGATTTATCATTTCTGCATGCTATGATTTCTGTTTGATCTTGTGAATTTTTTTCCTTCACTTACTGTCAGCTCATGCTTTTACAGACACACTCTGCTAACTGGACTCTTAAGTAATCACTGTAGAGAAGGGGGTAGGATCACCTTTTTGCTAACTGAGGGTCACCCCCTAAAGTTCATGACCTCCATAGTGGGTGAAGAATGGTTTTGGTTTAAGAGAAATCTAGGTACTGTCAAGTCTGAAAAAGTTGCAGTGAGCAAGAGTATGACCTAAATTGAGCATGGACACCAGAATGGGAGGTCTGTATGAATACCTTGTTCTCTACAGCACTGTGAAGTTTACAGGGCTGGTGGCTGGAGTTGCAATAAAACCAATTTTCTATTAGCAATTACCTTTTTCCAGGGAAGTTTAGACTTAGAAAATAGTAGCTGCTTGACAGTATAGTTCACTTCACTAGAGTTTTGTTTTTTATTTATTTTTGCATTGCCTTCAGTCCTTTGTATATTTACAAAGACAAAGCAATGATGGTAGAAGCAACCTTTATGATCTTAATATGCCTACTTGAGGATTAAGATTTAATACTTGAAAAAAATGTTCAAATTATATCTTTTATAGCTGGAGCCTTGGGTATTAAGAAAAAATATGTCTTAAGGTAGGGTAGGATTCAGATCAAGTATGTTCTTGGTTCTGGGCTATTTCTCTGCAGTTCCCTTGGCTCTGCACTCCACTGCATGAAGAGTAATAAGATCTGTCCCCAGTCTGGCCTTCCTCAGGAAGCTGGAGGCTTTAGCAGGTCAAAGCATGATAACCATCAATAGGCCACGTCATCCTAAGGAAGGAAGATTGTCTATGTCTTAGAATTCCCAGATCAAATCCTGTTTGGTTGTGGTTGTCCAAATGTTGAATGTACCCATGTATCTAGGTGACTGTCTGACCTGACTGCTTTATTACCTGTAACAGTTGTTAATGCACGGGAGTAAGGACTACCTTTATGCCGATCATGGCCTTCTCCTATAGTGGTGATGGGGCAGGGATACTTCCTGAAGGCAGAACTTAATGTTTTCAGGCAGGGTTTTCCTGTGTGAATGGATGACTGGGAGGCAATTACCAAATGCCCACTACTCTAAGGAATATCTTGGAAAGCTTAAGAACTACTTCTGCAATTAGTTAGATAGTGGTAATAGTGAAGGAGTGTGGGAGCAGAGTCAATCTCCTCTTTCTTCATTTTCTACCATCTTTTCACATTTCTTGACTTCTAGGATTGTGGTCTCTTTCTTATCTGGTTAAGACAACTCTGTACTATTTTATCAAAGAATCAGATACATAATTAAAAAATCCATCAACATTAAAGTGAAAGGATATACATTTGGCACCTTGTTCAGTAAATGATTTATTCATTTACAATCAATTATTAAGATGATTTATTTCTGCTGCCTACATTTGGTTTAAGTGAAAAAATTTTTCCTTCTAAATGTCACATGTCTTTCTAGGAATTTGCAATGAAGATCCAGATGATGATCTAAGGATGCAAAATGGCACAATTATTACAAATATGGAAGACATAGAATTATTTATCGAGAGCTGGGAAATTGAGAAATCATTTGAAGTCACAACGAGAAGACCTGTTAGGAACTGTACTGAGCATGATTGCAGTCACTGCATTGAGTTATTAAATAGAAGAGTTTTCATTCCATGCCATAATAAAGTAAGTTAAGGGCAACCATAAATAAGAACTGTCATGTTGGACATGTTGAGAGTAAAGCCAATAAATTCTTGTTCTTGCCCGGATGTTCTCCTACTGAGAATAGTTTAGCCCCAAACCTTCTGTCAGTGTGCTTTGGAATTCAGAATCATTTACTTTTATAGACTTAAAGAGATAAGAAGGATAATTATCTTTTTTTCTCGTATGTTTTTTCAGAAGTATATCTACAGCTTTCAAGAAAAATGAAATTCTGTCCTATGAATAAATGTCTCTAAGAGAAATTAATCAATATCACTTGATAACCCAGTAGAGAAACCAAGACAGTGAGGATATTATCAATTCTCTATGATCCTGGCATCTTAGGTCTCTACTTGTAATAGAGCCTGTCATATATTCAATTTAAACATTCTTTATTTGTCTCTAACTTTCTGACTTTATGTGACTAGTAGATATTTTAAGTAATCTCTATCATTAAAAAAAAGATGCATTGTTAGGGACACAGGACAGACAAATATAGCATTTCATGACTCATTTAATGAAAAGTCTGTGAGCATGCAGCACTTACAAGGCATCGTGTTAAACTCCTGTGACCCAAAGATGAATAAGACTCTCCCTTATTCTCCAGAGGTCTGGTGGGAAAGCAAGCTTGTGGACAGGTACATGACAATGTGCAGTCTGGAGGTATATGGGAGCCCAGGTTTTCAGGAGACTTCTCATAGCTTTAGATATTTGATTCACTTAGAAGGATGAATATGCCAGGAGAGACAAGGGAGGAAGGGACACCTAGGCAGATACAACAATATGTGTAAGAACAAGTTTTGTGTAAAAGGCCATGTTAGGAAGATGTTGAAATGGTTGAGTGTAATGCATATGGAGGGGAAGAGCCTGGGAAAGAAGGTAAGGGAATTGTCAAAGCAGGAAGGAGCTCACTGCGCAGCACCTCCATGCTCAACTGTGGCGTGTAGACTCCGTTAATTCTCAGCCTGCCCCATGTGTTCCCTCATGGAAAGGTGAAGGATGGCGGGTCATGGGATAAAAATGGCATATCTTTTGGGAGCTTAGTTTTACTTGGAGATTTGGATGCAGATGGGTTTTAAATGTTTACATTTTTTTAAAAAGCAGGCCTATAAAAATGAAAAAAATAATAAATACTTCAAAACTCAGTTTAGTGTCATTTTAATGTCTTTTAAAGCATAATGATTTTTGGGATGCCTGGGTGGATCAGTCCGTTAAGGGTCTGCCTTCGGCTGAAGTCATGATCCCAGGGTCCTGGGATCCAGTCCCACATTAGGCTCCTTGCTCAGTGGGGAGCCTGCTTCTCCTTCTGCCTGCCACTTCCCCTGCTTGTGCTCGCTCTCTCTCTCTGACAAATAAATAAAAACAAATCTTAAAAAAAAGCATAATGATTTTCTTTTTTTTTAACAATGATTTTTTTTTTTTAAGATTTTATTTATTCATTTGACACAGAGAGAGAGAGCACAAGCAGGGGCAGAGGGAGAGGGAGAAGCAGACTCCCCGCTGAGCAAGGAGGCCAGTGCGGGACTGGATCCCAGGACCCTGGGATCATGACCTGAGCTGAAGGCAGACGCTTAACCAACTGAACCACCCAGGCACCCCAAGCGTAATGATTTTCAAAAAATCGCATTTTTAACTGGGAACTTAGTAGGGTAATTAAATCAGAAAACTTCTCAAGTTATCTATTGAAGGCTTGGGGAGGCAATGCAGAGTGCCATTTAGTCTGTCATAGCCCAATCACACAGACAAACCCCTTCCCAGTGAATTGGATGGCAAAAGAGAGAAAAGCAGGTAATTTGGTTTCCCACTTGTAAGCTTCACCTTCATTTGACAATCTCCATAGCAGGCAGGTGATCTGTCTGGATTCTATCATTTTTCTACCTAAAACCCTTCAGTGTCTTCCACTTCCATTTAAAGTCTTATGAGGTCCTCTACACTCTGGCCCACCCACTTCTCTAGCTTCCTTTCTGCTACACTCTTCTTGCTTACTGAGAGCCAGTCTCCTTTCAATTCTTTGAATATTACAAGGTTTTTCCTGCCAGTGGGCTTTTAAGCTTCTAGTTTTTCCAGCCGGAATACTTCCCTCCTCTGATTCATTTTAGTGGGGTGACTCCTCTGGATTCTATTCAAAGACCTTTTTTAGCTATGAGGTCCACAGGCAGAGAATAGGTCTGTGTTATTGACCTTTATGCTCCTCATGCATAGCACGGTGCTTGATAGGTGGTTAGGTGTTCAATAAATTATGAAAGCCTGCATAAGTGAATATATGAATGGGGGATACAGGAGAGTCAACTTTTGTGGGTTAAGTGGAAAGGTATGTAATTTTTTACTTTGGATAAATTATGTCATATGGGATTTCAAGCAAAAATACCCAGAAAAAGCTTAGAAACATAATTCTGGAGCTCAGAGGAGGTAACTTGAGGCCAGGATCAGGTTTGGGGAGTTCTTTGTGTATGGATTTTTAAAAACAACAATGAGTAATGTGCAGTGTTCCAGAGTCTGCTCTGTACATTTACCATATATTAGCTCACAGCTATCTTAAGTAGTAGTAAGTTTATGTTTAACTCTTTAACTTATGAAGAAACCAAGGAAAAGATTTACATGCCCAAGATGGTGGTATGAGTCCGGGAAGAACATCTGTAACTAGTAGACGTGACCATTGAGGATGAGGTCTAGAGAAACACTCAGAATAAGAGGTAGCAGAGGGGCTGACACTGGACAGGTGAACAGGCAATAGAATGAAGTACACTAGGGGCGCCTGGGTGGCTCAGTCGTTAAGCGTCTGCCTTCGGCTCAGGTCATGATCCCAGGGTCCTGGGATCGAGTCCCGCATCGGGCTCTCTGCTCTGCGGGAAGCCTGCTTCTCCCTCTCCCACTCCCCTTGCTTGTGTTCCTGCCCTCGCTATCTCTCTCTCTCTGTCAAATAAATAAATAAAATCTTTAAAAAAAAAAAAAAAAAGAATGAAGTACACTAAAAGTCCAGGGAGAGGGTTTTAAGAAGGAAACTCTCAGTGTTCCCTGGATTCCACAATGAGCGTGCTCTTGACCACAGCAAGTATTCCATGTAAAGTGAAGAATTGGAAACCAAGGGAATGCTATAAAGAAGACTAAAAGAATGTAGAATCTTGGTCTTTATAGACATGGACCTTGAAGAAGAAAGGATGGGATATGAAAAATACAAAGTATTTTTATCTGGCCCTTTGAACTTTGTCAGAATTTGGCATCTGCATGGAGATGTTTAGTACATTTGCTGAATGAACGAGTGGAGAGAAAAATTGGAATAGATGTTGCTACAAGTTAAATTATTTAGATTTCAGGCAATTCTAAATCAAAATGAAACAATCTGTAGGAAGAAATCTCTTTAAATTGAGGCATGTCAAATTACATAAATTGTTCAATGTTCAATATTAATACATAGTTTTTGAGAAGCATTTATAACCTCATTTAATAACTAATGCCATGTATCATTATGGAATGCTTTAGAAACTTCCGGTTTTATCCATCGTAGATTAAAGTCCCATTCAGTGTATGGAAAAGACGATTGTGACCCGAGGTATAATATCAGAAATAGATTTTGCTAGGTCCACATACTTTGTTTCTTTTTCACCTTTATAAGATATACTTATGTAGATTAGTGCAGACAATATTAACCTTATCTAAAATATGTCTAAAAATATTTTCACATCAGAAGTGACATCTAGGATTATGAAGTTTGGAATCTAAGGTCAAGAAAGATCCGTAATAAGTCTTAACTTGCTACCCTTTGATTCTCTGAATAGTTTTCGACTAACTTAGGGCCTTTAGAGAAATAAAACAACATAACTTATCCCAAGGCAAACTGTGTCTCTAGGTTTCACCGCAGAACTTTTGTGAAAAGATGTGGATCAATTATACCTATTTTTGGAACTATGAATGTGATGCACTTTCTGCCTATGTGGCTCTGTGCAACAGGTTTGACATCTGTCTTCAGTGGAGAACACCTGATTACTGCTGTAAGTAGTACATTTTCAGTAATATTTTCTAACAATCCTATAGCATTCCATGTTTTGCATTCACTTCTTCTTCTTTTCATTTTTCATCACAAAATAATTTTGTAAGAATAAAACGCGGATAAATGTAATGTAGAAGTTAGAGGCCAGCTCACCCACATAGGCAACTTCTAGTTTCATCCTGATCTAAATCTAAGGTTGGCCTCAACCCTCCCAAAAGAAAACCTAGTCCACAAAATATGAGTCAGCAAAATCAATGGAAATATTGAAGAAATCACAGGGGGATTGAACGGGGATTTTAATTCTGTATCCCAGAGCACATTTTGTTGGTTTCAATTCAACCCGCCTCATTTGACCCCCGGCTTGTCCCCTAGCTTGTGAAGAAGATACAAATTTTTCTGTTCCCTTTTCCTCCTTTCCTGACATAGTATCCACATCCTGGAAGCTAATCTTTCTTTGATGGGTATCTAGGTTCAGTCTTTTTCCAAATACATGTTTGTGGATCCTTTTTCTTTCGTATGTATACTTTGCCAATTTTTATCTATGGGGCTCAGGCTTTCTCATCAAGTTGTAATGCTTTTCATAAAAATTTTATTAAACCTATATCCAGTCCTGGGTATATTTCACAGAAAATACTGTTAATTTAATTTAAGAAATAGCAATTAAATGGAGTAAGTGGTAAAAGATGGTCAAAATGAATATTAATGAAATGCTCCAAAATAAAATAAAATTTTTCATTTTCCCTAGGAGAAAAAGTAAAATACATATAGAAAGGATAAGATATCACAAACACCAGTTACATGACTTCATTTCAGACATAAAGCAGCTCCTGGTGTGCTTTACTATCCCTTACCTCTCTTTGTTCCCAGAGATAATCACTATTCAAGAGCGGGGTTGCTTGATTCATAGGAAATGTATGACATCTCTAATTTTAATAGATACCATCAAATTGTTCCCCGCTGAGATTTTACCAATTTATACCCCTACCAGCTGTGTGTTCATTTTTTAACAGTATGATTTTTTAAGATCACTGAAAATCAAAAGAATTGTCTAAAACATCATTTAGAAACTGTTCAGCAATTGTAGTTTCTTTTGACAGTGAAGGATTAAACCTAAACACACAGCATTTTTCTTTTTTATGGCTTGTTTGAGTTACATATTTAAAGCATATTTCTGTGCTAAGTCTGAATAGACTGTTCTATGTCCTCACTACACAGAGAAGTAACCTCATACTAGTCGATCCTGTATTTATGCCAACTAGATTTGGGCTGCCTTTTGATCACATTTACTTGCTACGAATCAGATGAGCTTTTCCTACTATAACATAACATATAATACTAGCTGGACCCCCAGAAGATACTCAAAAATGCCTATTGCTTCTTTTGTTTCTAGTTTTGGGTTACATAATAAATGAAAAATGAAATTTGAAGAGACGGAAATGGGCAAAATTCATTTTCAGAAAGAAATCCAATATTTCTTCCTTTTACTATAATCCAAAAAGGTGACTTTTCTCATTAGCAAATTCTGTCCTCTGTTATTCATAGCTCTGAGTTGCCCAGAGGGGAAGGAATATCAACCCTGTGTGAGGACTTGTGAAGCAAGAACATGCCTGAACAGGTGGTTCTATGGACATTCTTCATGTTTGAATTTAAGGGAAGATTGCGTGTGCAAAAATGGAACCATCCTTCACAGGCCAGACTCAATTCAGTGCATTCCAGAGCAAGAATGTGGTAAGCAGCAGAGTGCAAGATGACTGCTTAGGGACTTGGCAAATAAATAAAGCTTTTTTAGATCTTGGGGAGATATGCTGAGAAAGATTGATCAACAGGTCCCCTAGGTGTTGGAAAGAAAACCGGTTTGTTTGTAGTTTGATTTTAATATGTTACCCAAATTAGATGTTTTGGTGGTGATGTGGTTTTGTTGTTGTTGTTCCAAGTTTTTATTTAAATTCCAGTTAGTGAATATACAGTGTAATATAAGTTTCAGGTATAGAATTTAGTGATTCAACACTTACATACAACACCCGATGCTCATCACAACAAGCGCCCTCTTTAATGTCCATCACCCATTTAACAACCCCCCCCTACAGCGATGCAGTGATGATGTGTTTTAGTCTCTACCTATGCCTGTAATAACTAGGCAGGGGTATGATAAATTAAGAATTAAGAGCATAGGATGCGAACTGAATTGAAATTCCAATTATTTCATGTAATAGTGATTCATCTTTACCTCTTTGACCCTGGGTTAGCATCTGTAAAATGGAGAAAATAATAGCACTTATCCCATAAAGTTAGTGTGGGGATACATAAATAATACAAAGCATTTTGCAACAGTGCCTAGAGAAAAATAACCACTCAAGAAATGTCAGATAATGTTATTATCTGGGAGAAAACATTTAATTGTTCAACTTTCATTTTCAAACCATTTCATTCTGACTCATCGTCTCCATGGTGGTTGCAGATGAAAATAGTGCAAAACTGAGAAAATTGCAGTACAGAGCTTAACATTATGGTTAGAGGAAAAGAGATTAAGCTAATAATGAAAGAGAATGGGCAAGTAGAAGTGAAATGCATATATAGTTCCAGAAAGAAGTTTGTGTTTGCCATTGAGAAAAGTATTTGTAGAAGACTTTGAGAATAAACAGGCATGTTTGTTTTTTTAGGGACCTGTGAGGTTGGTTTGACAGTAAAGAGAATAATATAAAAGAAGTTTATTTGAGGCTGGGGATATGGCCATCACTATATTCATCTCTATCATTTTTAAAAGAACTACTAGTGGACCATATTTATCATTAAGTAAAACTTCAATAATAAAACTACATAATTACTAAATAATGAGTCACTAAATAATTAGCTACTTCCCACATTTAGATTTTAAAGTTGACATGTTTTGAATTTTCATTGGACAAAAATGATAAATATGTGGTAGGGACTTTTTTTCCTAATACCACTCAGTTTGAACAGTTAATATTTTAAAACTAACTTACATTTATTTTACTGAGTTTGTTCAAGCAAAATAAATCATATTAACAAGACAAAATGAATAAGAAATAATGAACAGATTATCTTATGTATAGAAGAGGACATGCAAATTTACAGATAGTTGTAGAAGGGAAAATATTTTTGTAGATTACATTACAAATTTCATGGAAGAGAAATGCAAACTACTAGCTGATAAAAAGAAGAATCTGTAAGAAAGGATAAATCTGTGACATGTTATCTGTGTCGCTGAGCCAAGTCAAGTCATGGTCTGAAATTCAAATATCATAGCCTGATTTATTTTAGTGTCCGGGTTATGAGTGATGTAACATTGTCCATCTTTTTAAGCATGCACAGATAGTGAAGACCAACCTCGTACTGCCGGGGAGGTTTGGAATGGGGGCATTGACGAATGTGCCCTCTACAAATGTTTGGAGAATGGAAGTATTATTCCTACAGAACCTGATTGTGATGAAGAGCCCTCGCCAATTTGTGAACGAGAAGCTGAAGTTGTCCTGGGCATCACTGATAAGTGGACCTGCTGTTCAAAGGAAGTTTGTGGTATGTGTGCAGGCCAAAGACTTCCCGTCTGTCAATGCCACAAAATATGTTGATATTATTTGTGAAAAAATCAGGACATGCATAATGTTTAGTAAAAAAAGTGTTGAGGTAAAAACAGAAATATGGCCATAAGTATCATTTCTATTTTCTCAAAGCAAGTTTTTCCTCATTATGGTTTTGCTGATTTTGCAAATACACATACAAAACTCTAGCTATAAGCAATTAATAGTATTCAATAATATGTGTCAAGGTTCTGGGAATCTTTGACTTAGGACAATTAAGGGTGAAAGGACCATAATAAATAAACCTTAAATCTGCTACCTTTTCACATATGACCCATTTGTCAGTTGAATGTGTTTAATTGCAGTGTAAAAACATGTATAGTAAGAATCACTTCACTGATTTGAGTTAGAAGCACAGATTTTAGTTATATTTGCTAATATTTTAGTGCTTCTGTTTCTTATTTCCAGGATGTGACATGACCTTATGTGAAACTGCTATTCCAACATGTACGAATAGTCAGAAATTGGTTGTTGGCCATAGTCCTCTTTCTTGTTGTCCACAGTATCAATGTGGTGAGTAATTAACTAGGAAAAATAAGAGTGAGGTTCATTGTTCAGAATAGTGGATTAGATTCTCATTCTTTGGGTCTATAAGAAAATGATTTGTTATAAAATACTGTGAAGTTGTCTTGCTAAAGATAGTTCTTTTTTTTAAAAGATTTTATTTATTTATTTATTTATTTATTTATGATTTTATTTATTTATTTGACACACACACAGAGGCAGGCAGAGGCAGAGGGTGAGCAGAGAGCCGGACATGGGGCTTGATCCCAGGACGCTGGGATCATGACTGGAGCCGAAGGCAGACACTTAACCAACTGAGCCACCTGGGGGGTCCCAAAATAGTCCTTTTTTAACCTGCAATTTCTTTATAAATAAATGTATATATATATGTATATTTTAAGTTTATATATTATACTAACACATGGATTTAGATTAACTCATTTTAAAGATCTTAATCTTAGCAGAAATATATAGGAAATAGCAGGTATGGTATTGTAATTTATAAGAAACTACGTACCTGGTCTTCTACCCCATTCTCAGTACAGAGCTCCTAATCCCGTTTCCTAAATGAGGAGACCTATAAAGGTGTCTTTTGTTATGTTAATGACTGCTATTGGAAAGCCTTTAGCTAATCTGAGAATGGGATCTGGTTGCCAAGGGAACCAATCCTGTGACTGGAGGGTTAGAATTTTTCAGTCCCACCCCCTGACCTCCAGGGAGGGGACAGGGGCTGGAGGTTGGATCTGATCTTAAATAGCCAATGATTTAATCAATCATGCCTATGTAATAAAGCCTCTAAAACCCAAAAAAGACTGAGGTTTAGAGAACTTCCAGGTTGGTGAACACAAGGAAATTCAGGGACTGGTGTGCTCTGAGAGGGCATAAAATCTCCCTACCCTTTCCCTATCTTTGCCCTATGCATCTCTTCCATCTGGCTATTCCTGAGTTATATTCTTTTTTTTTTTTTTTTGTAGTTTTTAATTTTATTATATTATGTTAGTCACCATACATCATTAGTTTTTGATGTAGTGATTCACGATCCATTGTTTTCATATAACACCCAATGCTCCATGCAGTACGTGCCCTCCTTAATACCCAACACCGGGATAACCAATCCCCCCTCCCCCCTCCCCTCTAGAACCCTGTTTGTTTCTCAGGTCCATAGTCTCTCATGGTTCATCTCTCCCTCCAAT